>NW_013666981.1:116640-134652 GCF_000517525.1 Limulus polyphemus
CGACGCATTTTTCCAATTTTTCCATCCGGACTGGATTCTATGGCTTATTTCAGTGTCGAGTGTACCGTTTGATGCCACATAGGACCCAAGATACTTAAAGGTGTTTACCCTTTTAAGTTTATCGTTAAGTAAAGTAACATCCCCCATTTCCTCTTCTCCATTAAAAACCATATACTCCGTCTTCTCTCTACTGACCTTAAGTCCTCTATCCTCCATCTCTCCAATTTCTGCTCTACTCCCTCCCTGGTGGTATCTATGAGGACTATGTCATCTGCAAATAACATGTCCCAAAGTGCCGGTTCGATGATCCCTTGGCCCAGCACATCCATTATCACGTCGAAGATGTTGTGTATTTAGTCTGCTCCAAATTTCATATATCTTTAGACCAAAATAAAGCTTTGTTTGTAATTTCGCGCAAAGCTACACGAGGGCTATCTGCACCAGCCATTCCTAATTTAACGTTGTAATACTAGAGGTAAAGAAGCTTGTCATCACCACCCACTCTTGGGATACTCTTTTGCCAACGAATAGCGCCACTGCCCACTCTTGGGATACTCTTTTATCAACAAGTAGCGAGATTGACTGTCACATTATAATGCTCCCAAGGCTTAAAGGGCGAGCATGTTTGGTGGGACGGGGATTCGAACTCGCGACCCTCAGATTGGGAGTCGAGCATCCTAGTTTCCTGGCCAAAATACAACTTAGTTACTAAGTTTGATAAATTATAATGTAATTCTATGATATCGATAGAGTAGTTTATTATTTTTTTGGTTATTCAACTGTATATATAAAACCAAAAAAAAATGTTTCGTTTCATATCCTCCACCTGCGAAATTTTAAAAGCCTTAGAAACCTACATCAAGCAGCAACTGAATACAAAGGACGAAACTAGAAGAGATAATTATTTGCTTCTATGTTTTAAGAAAATTAAGTTTAATAACTTATTTCTAAATATTAATAATCTATATACATTTATAATGTATAATAACTGAAATGTTAGTGTATGTTATTGAGTGCATGTACTCCGCATCATTACAACTTCTGTAATATTAGCCAGGCACGGCTGAAAGGTGAATATAATAAAAATAATAAGTAAATATAAATGTATAATGTTATGAGATTTAAGCTATTTAGTCTAAACCTTTATGTTTTTGTGTTGTAATTTGTAGTCATTCTAGAACGAATGCAGCATAATTCAAATTTATTTCCTAATTTTTTATGTTGGTTACGAGATCGGTCAAACCTGTCGAACCAGTAGAGATTAATTAGTGAAAATAACACATAAAATATAAAGTTTTTCTTTAAGAAACGTTTGATAACTATCTGGACATTATAAAGGTTTTGCATGTGAAATTTGAAAATTTTCTGATGCATAAAAATATTTTAAACCTTAAAATCAAAATTATTTTGCATGTTGGATAGGTAACAAGTGAAAAGAAGAAGAAAAGGCGTGAGAAATTTTGCTTAACAAACCTTAAGAATTATTTTGTGTATGAAAGCATTGTAATATTAACTGATAATATGTCAAATTTCGTTAACATACGCTTACTAATTTAAAAGTTTTATCATGAAAACTATAACAAGCACATAATGGTTATGAGGTCGATCTGACGGACCGAGCCTGTGTTGAAATGGTTAATTGACGTATTTATTTCAGAGAACGGAGTCATTGTTATTTTAAAACAACCCTATATAAGAAACGCCTACGATTAAAGTCTTTGGCAAATGAACGTTTAATAAAAACTGATAAAAGTGTGGTATTATCGGGTTCACTGATTTCCTCTATAAGCATTGTGGTAGCATCTCCAGTATAACAGGAGGTTCGACCAGGATGTATATTACAAATTTAATGATCTGAATTATCTGACTTTGACCAATTTATGAAAAAGAAAGAGACTGGATTAAATTTAAAGCTCAGTGAAAACAGTAATTATGTATTTCACAAAACACTCAAAATGAAGAGTGTGTATTATATAGAGAACCATACCTTTACTGGAAGTTGAGAGCTTAAAATGCTATGAAGATGTCTGTAAAATCTCTGAAAAACTATTCCAGGCTGGGAAAACATAACGTTATATATATACATAAAATATAACATTATTCTTCTCAGGAGGTGTATGCTACTTATGTCACTGAAGGTCATTACCTTTAAAACATTAGGGGGCTTGTGACTTCAAGGTATTACTTGACCCGCCAGTGGAAAAGATCACTGACTACTTCTGCATAGCATGCCCTACTTTACACTAATATTTGCCAGAAGAAAATGTACGTGATACCATAGGCGAATGACGTAGCACAATAGGTAATTAGCCACTTCCTTGATCAACATTCTATGTTAAACATAAATACACTTGTATGCTTGGAGTTTGTTTTATTTCGTATGAAGTTAAAAAAGTTAAGTAAAGACGGGTGGGGGTAGAAAACAGTTAATACGTCTTCATATGGGGTAAAAAAAAATATAGGAATCAACTTTTAATAACCTTATCACTGAAGAAAGTGGCTCCATTATTATAATTCTTTGAATTTAAAAGTTAAATACTAGTTTTAAAAATATTACATATACTTTTCATAGTAAAAACAAAACAAAAAACGACAAGAATAAACAATTTATTTGTGAATTTTTCTTTTCCTCACTAAAACGTGTACTGTCAGCGTAGAAAAGAAGAAAGAAATTGCGGTTAACACCAGACCTAATCTATTCTTTATTTTGTAGCAAATCAAAAGATAGATTAGCCTCTACGTAATTCACGGATTCTTTCTTTTGTTCACTGAAGTTACATGTTTTGATGAGGAAAATAAAAATTCCAAATAAGTTACCAGCTAGTTCGCTGAATAATAATGAATAATTAATTGTAACGTTATAGTCACATATTGTTCAAAACTTAATGTATTTTATGTTATTAGTGAGCGGTAGAAGATTATACATCATAGCTTATAACAATAAACAATGCCCAGTTTCTCTCGTGATGAAAATATTCATGGACGAAAAATGTTGAAATATGTATACAGTACTGGAAGTAATTGTGGAAATGTGTATAAAATACAAATATTATTAGGTAGCTCTGCTTATTTTGTCAGAAAATGAACTGCACCAAGGTACAGTCACATGTTGATATTTCATATAATGGTAAGCTATCATCCAACCAATCAGACAGAGCCACACATAATGTATATAAAAGTAGATGCAGTCGTACCATTTCCAGCAGTGCCTCCCAGGAAAGAAATACCACATAAGAAACAAGTATAAATCAAAGTTTTGGCTGGTAAAATCTACTCCATTCCACAGAGTGGGCAAAAATTTTGTTTCAATTGGAGTTGTAAGAAAACTCTGAAGAGGGTATATTGAACTAGAAGTGTTGATAATTGGTCGAGATGGAAAGCCCAAACTCTTCAAAACTGATGTTAAGTAATTTAGAGTATGTTCTTTGCAAGATTCACAACGATCCAGAAGAGATATTGCCAATGACTTTGCTGTAAATATAGGTTTGAATGATACCTCTGGAACAGTGAAATACGTGTTAGTAAGAAGTGGCCTCACTGGACGTGCAGCTGCTTAAAAACTCCTGCTTAAGAGATATAACCAAACCAAATACCTGAAACGGGCTTTATATTTCAAACAATAGAATGAGCAAAGTTACAGGGGGGATTTCTTTACAGATTAATCCAAATTCCCATTGCCAAAAGGAGAATACTATCACAGTAAACATACAACATTTATTGTAAAACATGCAAAGGACAAAGTGTGGGTTGCATTGCAGCCAGTGGTATTGAAGATATAGACAAAATTGGTGCCATTCTTATTCATCGTAGCATTCTCTCGCATGCAAGACTGATGAACAGGGATTCATTTTCCAGCTAGAAAGTAATCCCAAATGTGCAGCAGATGTAGTCAAATATTACCTAGAATTAAAAAAAAACTGATGGAACATTCCCAACATGGCTTGACCTGCACAAAGTCCTGTCACGAATATTTTTAAAGCTATTTGGGTTCACATGTTTTGCTTTGGATGATCGTGTAAAGTTGATTGTTCCTCATTTTCAAATGATGAATTAGAAGGAAGGCAGCTAGTTTCCAACACCCACCAATAACCTTTAGACTAGTCCAATTGAATAGTGGGATTTAACTTTGAATTGTATAATGCATCTAAAGGCACTTGAGGAAATGGAATACAAACCTTAGACCAAGTCTGGCCCATTAAAACAGAAACTGAGGAGGTTAAACAGAAGCCAAAGAACTCTGGCTAAATTGTGAGAAGAAATACGGGACATTTGGAAATATATTTCACAAACATTGATAAATTTATGGTATCATAAATACAATGAATACTGCTCTGTATAATTAAAGCATGGCATTGTGATTATGATGCTCCACTCGCAATCATCGTGCCACGGGATCTAAACCTGGTATTTGGCATACTTCTTCAGTTGTTGGGGCGTTATAACGTTGGAGAAGAATAGCCAAAGAGTTGGCGGTGAGTGCTGCCGGTTGGTTCCTTTTCTGTGGTCGGCAATTAAAAATTAGGAAAGGCGGTAGATTTGCCATAAAAACAAAAAATAAGCTAACAAACTGTTTAATCAAATGCAAAATAATTGTGCACTGTGTAACTTATTCGCTTTTGTTTCGTATTTTATGTAATAATACATTGTACGAATTATAAATTGACCGCCCCCCAGTGGCACAGTGGTATGTCTGCGGACTTATACTGCTAGAAACCGGGTTTCGATACCGTGGTGGGCAGAGCTTTATGTAGCTTTGTGCTTAATAACAAACAACAATAACATAAACTGACAATTTATTTGCAGTTATTCCTGTATGAAGTGTTGAGCAATAGAGAGATGTTTTTCTGTGTTAATAGAAGATTTATGGTTGTTGAAACGTTTTCTAAGAGTTTTTTGTGTATGTCCTACATATTGGTGATTGCATTTTTTACACTGTATAAGGTAAATGGTGTTTTGTGTTCCACAAATGATTTCTTTGAATATTTTATAGTTTCTTTAGTTGTGCTTGTCAGAAAATGAGTCAGTAGTTTTTATGAACTTGCACGTTTGACAACGAGCTTTATTGCATGGACGACAACCATTTTTTGGTGGGATATAATTCACTTTTGTGTGAACAAGGATATATTTTTGAGTTCTGCTTTTTTGGAAGGAGGCAACGGGAACTTCAGGAAATATCTGTTTAAGGCGATCGTTAAGTTGTAGGAGATGAAAATTGTTTTTCAGAATTCGTGAAACGTTTCTGATAGGTAATAATAAGAGGAATTCTATTTGAAATTTTAGCATTGCTCTGATTTGGGATGTTTTTCACTGAGTGTTGTTAGCCTTTTCGATCTGTCAGTCGATTTCGGTATTTTTATATCCCATTTGTAACGTGGTTTGTTTTAGATCCTTGGTGTGTTTTCTGTAGTCTGTTTCCTCTGAGCATATTTTCTTTATTCCAAGAGCTTGACTGTAGGTAATGTTCCGTTTAGTGTAAGCGAGGTGAAGGTCTGTCTGTAGGTTTTTGTACAAGTCGGTGTGTAAAACTCGGTCATTTATAAAGACAGTGACGTCAAGAAAGTTAAATTGGGTAGGCGAGTAATCAAAGGTAAAATTGGTTGTTTTGTGAAAGGAGTTTGCATATAAGATAAATTCTTTAAGTGATCCAAGACCGGCTGTCCAAATGAGAAATATGTGATCTATGTAACGTTTCCATGTATGATGTTTTACAGGACTTAGTTGTAAAAGATGGCTTTCAATATGACCCATAAAAATGTTGGCATAATTGAGAGCCATTTGGTACCCATTGCAGTACCGTTAATCTGAAGGTAATGTTCGTTATTGAATTCGAAGTTGTTCAGAATTAAAACAAGGCTGGCAAGATCAGTTACTGTTTAAGATTCTGATGGGTTAGAAAGGTTTAATGCGAACTTTAGAGTTTCTAGTCCTTCATCATGTGTAATATTGGTGTAGAGAGAAGAAATACCCATCGTGCAAAGAAGACTGTTAGGTGGTAATAGTTTATTAGTATTAATATCTTTTACGATATTAAGAAAGTGAGTAGTATCCTTTATGTAAAAAGGGAGGGTACAGGGAATACATTTTGTGTTGGTCAACAAAAGCGGACAACTTTTCAGTAACCATTTTTATGTTAGAAATTATGGGTTGGCCAAAATTGTTTGGCTTGTGTATTTTTGGTAAGAGATAAAATCTACCAGGATAAGTTTGTTTGAGTATCAAATACTGAAAGATCTCTTTGTCAAATTTATTGTTTTGGAGAAAGTCTTTAAGTTTATCAGTTATATACTGAGTTGTAGGATCATATGAGAGTTTCTTGTAGAAATTAGTGACCTCTAGTTGCCAGTTAGCATCCGTGATATAGTCATCTTTGTTAAGAATAACAATAGTCACACCCTTGTCTGCTGGCTTTATTATGATATTGTTCTTCGATTTAATTTTGGTTAATATTATTATGACATTGCTTGGAATATTTTAAGGTTTGTATTATGTCATTTTCTACTGGTTTAATATAACTCTCTAAATGTGGTTTTCTGTTTGGAAGAAGTGTCCATGAAGACTTTTCTTTGAAGTTCGGCGTATGTTGATTTTCAGTGGGGTGGAGTTTGTTGTGAAAAAAATTCGCGAAGTCTTAGTTTTCCAGAGAATTCACGCGTTTCCATAATTATTTCTAATACAGTATAACTCTGATTGTATTGTAGTTATAATGAAACTTAATTATTCGTACGTTTTAATGAAAAGGGTGGCTATGGATTACACAGAGCTGCCTACTACCGAAACAATCTGAGACGAAAAGATAGAGAAAAGCTTGAGTAGCAAGTTTATAGAAATTAACCTATGTTAATTCTTGCCCAAACTTCTGGGCTAAAATCAGGTATAAACGATTAAAAGATTATAAAAACACCTACGCTGGGGATTACCTCTGTATACACATTATTGTTTATTTCTCTTTTTTATTGGTTTATTTACTTTTTCTAGGTTCTAATAAATATAAAAGGTGAAATATTGCCAGTAAATACCGCATTTTAGGTGACATTTGGGACTACTGCCCTACCTCAGACTTTACCGTATGATATATTGTACACGTTTGTATATTTTTAGTATGCTGTTAGTTTTTTTTCTCTTTTGCCTATTATTATTCTTAAACTATTTTCATATAGCTTTTAACCCCTCCCCCCCTATGTCTAGGCTATTGTTGCCAGGGAAAAAAAAAGGAAGAACTTTCCTTTAAATTATTATTTTTGGTTGTTTTTTAATATTTTATGTTGGCGGTTTTTTTTTTTTCTATTTGCTTTAGCGCAAAGTTATACAGTGGTCTGTCTGCGCTCTGTCCAACGCTGGGATTCGAAACCCGGATTTGTTGTATAAGTCTGTAAAATTATTGGCGATCCACTGGAGGACTTATCTTAATAGCACAATGTTTTTGTAACAAGTTTACAAGTTCATAATTAAAAAACAACTATCTTGGAAATTTCTGTATTTAATTTTGTCCTTTTTTTTTTTTTGCTTGCAAAATAATTTTTTAACACAGCATGCTGGATAAAAATATTCATGTTTGTAATTACTAAATTTAGGTAGATTATTTTGTTATGATATATTATAACAGCTATTTCTACTAAATAAATAAACCAATAAAATTTCAAACACCTATTGTTCTTTGTTTAGCTTTTACACGTAGCATCAATTTATTTTACACTCAGGTTAGATTCTAAGATTCACGAAATACCCCGTATACATAGTGAGAGCGATATAGTTTATGTAACACACCTGCATGCTCAGTGGAATTTGTAGTATTCATAGCATGTGTTTAAAGTGAATTTTACCCATGCACGAACATACATCTGAAGTACTTCACTTGTTACTTTGAGTTGGATCACAGAAAACAGTGATAAAGTAGCTTTAGACTTGTCATATTTCTACAATTCAAATATAAACATGAATCAAATATTAAGCCAAAACTGTCTTCAGTTCCAGTGAACACGGCTAAAAATTTTGAAAATACTAACTTTTTTTATTTTGCTTCAAATTATTAATATTTTAATTGTTTATAAGTCGATATGTTTATACATAGCATTCATTGTTTCGAGAAAGCTGGAAGCTTCTTTTGTCGATTGAAATAAATGTTATGTTCAGTTCACATGCTTAATTACAATTAGGGTTAGTACAGTATCCATTTTATTCGGGTGTTGTTTATCGTAAAACAAACTTTGACAGAAGATTATTGTGCCACACATGATTATTGTTGAACTGTACCTGTCATTATTTAGCAAGAATGCAGTCTCGTAATTTAAGTATTTCATGCCACTATCGATTATATGGGTTTTGTTTGTAGTCGTTATTATTTTATTTATAAATTTCCATCTCTTATTGAGTGGATTTTGAACAATTTGAATTAAAATTTCAACACCCTGGTGTTATTTTGGGTAAATGAAACATAGTTTAGTGCCTACTGATTATTAGTTTGAGTGGCATTACATCACAGTAAGGCTGATGACGATAATTATAACAAATCTTTCTTTACTAGCCCTATTACAGGTTTCCAGTAAGAATGTGACAACTCTATCGCTTTCTGGAGTTAATTATGTTGTTTTATATAATAAATGAAAGAAACGTCTACTGTAATTCATCTATTGTGAAGCGACATAACTGTTCGTTTTGCATTCTTATAACCATATGAATGACAGGATATGACGTCAAATAGAATATTTATCGATCAGTCCGTTTGTGACGTAACAACACCTGAATAGTTGTATTCCCAGATAACTCTCGATATAAATAGATTTGTGGGATCTCGAAGATTGATGAAAATTTACTCACTGGTTTCTACTTATTATGCTCCAACTGGAGGATCCTAATTAAATGCAAGTTATAATTTTCTGTTAAAAAACAAACAAGCCCCAAGACAGCATATGAGTGTAACTACTAAAATTAAAACTCAAACTACACAATAGCTACCTCTCCTTGTAATATTCTTAAAGTCCTAGTAGTTATCTGTGATTATAGACTTAATTGACATAAACATATCTTAGAAACATGTAATAAGGTTCATAAATGTCTAATTATTCACAGAATCTTGAAAAGAACTATAATGTTTATGTCTCCAAAATCTCGGCTACGACTTTACAAACTTCTCTTTGCCCGTACCGAAAATATTACTGTCAAATTCCCAATATTATACAATTCAGTGAATCCAAAATGCTGAAAAAAAATTGACTCTTACTTATCAGATTACACTTTATTGATACCTACCTTAACAGCCTATATATCCAGAAAATATCCTCCTTTACAAAGTAATTAAAATTATTTTTTCACTTGCTGAACGCACTGTCGAAACAGATCATTCGAGAAATTCGCATTAAAAAAATAATTTCAAATGAATATAATTTTCAAAGTGAATTTAATATTAGAGAATCATTTTGTGTTGTTAATTATATAACACCGGGTTTAGCTGGTGTTAATGCGCAGTTTTGGAAAGAAATATTAATTTCTTATACAATATAACATATATTTGACCTACCACTTAAAGTTTATAATAAGTAAAAACTCCTTATAAACCTCCCCGCCTACCGTGTGTATTTTACTCCTGATGATGGCAGCACATATTCTGTAGAATAATGTAGCCATTAAATATTAACCGTCGGCAGTCAAATAGATTTATTGTTGTTGTTTTTTTTAAATGGGTTGCCTTGATTGAATTTTCGTATGTTTTTCTTATATTAATTTTCTATGGATATATAAATGGATGTCTGTTATGTATCAATCAGATGCCAGTCCCCTTAAGAGTATTGTTAAAAGCGCAAGATGGAAGTGAAAAGTAGGTTATCTTCTGTTCTACTTGTGTGGGGCCCGGCATGGCCAGGTGGTTAAGGCACTCGACTCGCAATATGAGGGTCGCGGGTTCGAATCCCTGTCACACCAAACATGCTCGCCCTTTCAGCCGTGGGGGCGTTATAATGTGACTGTCAATCCCACTATTCGTTGGTAAAAGAGTAGCCCAAGAGTTGGCGGTGGGTGGTGATGACTAGCTGCCTTCCCTGTAGTCTTACATTGCTAAATTAGGGACGGCTAGCGCAGATAGCCCTCGTGTAGCTTTGCGCGAAATTCAAAAACAAACAAACAAACAATACTTGTGTGGTCACGAATAATGCCCAAGTCTCGAGCTTTTCTTTTTCTTTTTTTTTTCACTACCTGCATGTCCATAATGTTCGAGTTTTGAGTCATTTTCTGCACTACCTGTGTGACAGAAGTAAAATGGTTACTTATGTGGTTAAATATCTACAGTGGATAGAAAGTAATTCGCAAAATTTACCCAGGAGGTCTTAAAAACAGAAACAAAACACCGAACTTCAGAGCTGTGTATATTCAACACCTTTTAAAATAAACTTAATTACCCAGTAACTTTTTTTCTTATCCATTTAGTCACCGACTTGATGCCTGTGTAGTTGGTCCTTCAAGGCTATTCTTACACAACCCATCCCCAAGAAAAAATAAAATTGACCCTCCCCGTTTTTATTTCTATCGAGATCCGCTTTCTAGGATAGTATAATCAGTGTAATCAGTCAAATGGCAGAGCTATAATTCAATCTTTGTTTTATTCAAAAACTTTTATCTGTCTCAAAACAAAACAATAGATTTAGTTTTTCTATAGATAGCTTTGCAAATGTCTAATTGTGAGGTAGTCGCAAGATTTAGAAATGAAGTGCACTGAATGAATGTGGAAATTTAAGACATATATTATCAATGAAAATTCTATATCACTAAGCACGGTAGTGCTTGGTATGTAGAGATGGGTCGAGAAAAAATAATGACCGCCGCATTCAATCTATTACTCTATGATGCTTACAAATAACTGCTAAAGTTGAGTTATAGCCTTATTTGAGCACCTAATTATCATTATCGAGTATTTCACAGCTTGTATAACAGTAATATTATTTTGTTTTTCTACCACACATATTCCTGTGGGGAAATAATAAAAAGGAAAACTACTACTTAGCAGTGAGTTCAGTTAATAAGCATGTGTTATTTCCATGTTTCATAAATAACAGTTTCACTTTTGTTTGCTAGATGGCAGCACAAATTGTTCTTATATAACAACTGTTTGTGACTTTTCATTGCACATGATATCTGCCAAAACAATTTCAGTAAAAATAAAAAAAAAGAAAGAATAATCTAAAGTAATATTCAAGGTATCAAGAAGATCATATATTTATGCAACTGACAGGTCTGTGTATATGTTATTGATGTCACAGTTTAAAAACATCAGTTTCTTAATTATCAAAGCAATACATTATATAGTAGTCTACTTTTCTTCAAATTTTTAGTGTGGCCGAGCCTGATAGTTGTGTGTATATGCGCAGTATCATACTTCATGTCCTGTGATCTGTATTATGTCCTCATTATTAATTGACATGACCCTAGCATATGGTGGAGACGATTGTATGCACATGCAGTGAGTTGGAGTGAAGTTGGAAAGCGTGGATCCTGTAAATATCCCCTTAACGTAGATCCAGCGTTCTTGAGTACTTGTATCGTCCTGAAGAAACCATTCCAGCTTCGCTGGCCCCCATTGTAATCTAAAATTAGAGAAACTGACAAAAGTGATACGTTATTAATAATATATATTGCCATTGAGATATAAAAGTAAAACAAATGTTCACTTATCAACCTACTTCATTGAAATTGTTTAAAAAAGAGGGAAACAAGTAATGAAAAAATTGCAAAAAATAATTATGTTATAGAGAGGGAAATGTCAAAACGTACAGAAACGAGGTAGGGATAAATACACAAAACCATACAAAAATCCCTAAATAATAGTCAGAAAGTACTGAGTCAATCTTACAAGCTTATGGCCATTAGCCACTGTAAGACTGTATAGAACTATTCAGATTAAATCCTTTTATTCAAATCTAAATTCATACAACTGACAGAAATTCAACATTTAGTTGCTGATAAAACTTATTCTTCGAAAGATTTGGCTACTTCTGTAGTGATTTCTGTATGGTTTTATGTATTCATTCCTCCGTATCTTGTTTCTGTACTTTTTGGCATTGTCATCCCTACATCATACTTAATTTTTGCAATTTTTTATTACTTGTTATTGTTTCCTCCCAACCCATTGTGTTATTTCTTAATATAAAGCAAACAGTCAACTCATTTAGTAAAACAAAATATCAGGTAAAACAGTTTGTATCAGTAGCACTTAAATTATTTTAAAGATTAAATTCATTACAGTTAAAGATTTTTTCAAATGTGCTATATCAATTTGCCCGTGCTAATCAGAATAAAAATAACGTTAATAAAATTTATTCACTAAACTAGTTGTTGCCACTCCATAAGTTCGTTTTTGTGAAAAATCTTTAAAAAATAGCCTAGAACTTTTTACAATCTCCAGCTTGGCCTACTAACCCCAAATGTACAACTGAATTTTTTAACTCTACATGATCTCATTTTAAATTTTAACTAATAGATACGTTTGTATATAAAACTTCTTGAATATTCAATTTATTTGGAATTACGGACAAATATTTAGATATTTCTCTGGTGCCTAGATTATTTTGATTTAGTTTACCAGAAAAAAAAAGTATTCTAATAGCAGATCAATTACAACAATAAATGATTTTTTATTTATTTATTATTAGCCCTTACACAGCCTGGAAGGAAATGGGAGTTCAATGTCCTTTGATGAGGGGGGATATTTTTTTTCTTTTTTCAGAACATTATGTTATAGTCATGAAATGAAAAATACATTTTTTTTTCATGCATTACTGTATTAATTTAAAAACTGAATATTTTATACAAACAAAACAAAACCGTACTTTTGCCAAAAGTCTCCCGAAGGGTTAATGATAATTTTAGGGATTTACTACGCTAAAATATGGGGTTCTATTCACAGTGGTGTACATAGCGCAAATAACCCATTCTGTCGCTTTGCGCTAGAAGAACAATTTGTCATGAAACGAGTAAATTGTGCTGCCATCTAGTACTACAACTGTTTAAAACGATGCGGTGATTGACGTAACAGTACGTCACGATCGCGCGATATTACTCGATAATGCAGCAATGGAGGTAGCAGGTTGAAGATCCTGAACTAATAATTATTTTATTTGTTGAAAGGTTTATACAGTATGTTATATTTTAGGACACTTTCATTATTTGTATTTTAAGTATTAATTTTTATTGACGACAAGCTTGAGCCCTTTTAATGTGGACATTTATGCATGATAACATATTTAAATCCTACGTGTATAAAACTGTTATCGAACGCCTCGTGTTGTGAACAGGGTTGGACAGTTGTGTTTTCTCGTTCACATGCATGGCAGGGGAGTATTCTCGTAAAACACTGAGTAAGTAAAACACATCTTAAGATAGAGGATAAACATTTCGTTGGTTTATATTTTTGTAATATTATAATTTACTAAATCAATGGTAAGATTTCTTAAATAATGAATAAAACAGTAGATAAAAACAAGCGTAGTTGCGGTGCTGTTACTACTAGTTAGTGTTAACTGATATTGCATGTCTTTACGCTAGCAGTAGCACGGATGAAGTAGAACTTAAAAGATTATGAAGCAAAAATGAACGTGATAGTCACTACTTGTTAAAATGATGTCTCCGAAGCAGAGGTATTTTTCAGAATTTCAGTAAACATGTTGCGAAATTTGCCCTTATTGTATAATTAATTGTTGGCAAATATATTTTACGAGTGTTAGTAACGTAACACATAGTAGTAGTAGTAATAGTACATAGGACGAGATTGCAGAACCATAGACAGAGTTATACTATCATATATAGTCTAGTAATAGTAGTACATAGTTACTAGTTAGTTCACTGGCCGCAAGACTCTGATAAAAAATAAACTGATAAATGTCCTGTGACAGAAGTTAAATTTTATAAAATGACAAGTGATTGTTAAATATTTAAAAATATCTTTTTTTCAGACATGAGCATTAGTTTTGTCAGCCAAATCAGAGTCATATCAATAACAACGAAAAAGAATTCCACTCGAATCTCTAATTTCAAAGGCACATCCAAGTTCACCAGAAACTGCAATGTATATTGTTTTCACATAAAAAATTAAACAATTTTTAAAGGATCAACCACCTTATGAAAAATTATCAATAAATCGTATTTTATAATTCATAGGTGTATTTTTATAAAACTGGACTGTGTAAATTTTACAAAGGTGTTTTATTTTAAGGCTCGGAGATCTATAAAATTAAAAAGTAAGTGGTTATTGTTATTACGATGTTGTTATTTTTTCTAATAATGATTTTACTTACGTCTATCTATCGGATAATTTTACTTCATCTTGTGAGAAATTTTAATTACTAAATAAGGAATTACAAATAATCCGTCAGAGTAGCGTTGCAGTACCGTAATCAAGACTATATGTACTTCCGCAGAGTACCCCCGAAAGTGTTCTGTTTCAATAGTAAATAAAACCAAAATTCAGAGTAAGAAATATTTTTATTTCTTGCTTTTGAAGTTCATATGTTGTGCTATTTTGTAACTTACAGAGGGCATAATTCTTCTCGTGATTCGTGACATGCGCACGCTTGACTGACGTCATGACCTACAAAGTGCAATGTTAAGCGTCCCTTATGTGACGTCATTTTAGTGTCTACTGACCGACTGACAGACAACACATTACTGTATAGGGTGTGAGTGGTTAAAACAAGTGACCCCTCCAGGAGGCCTTCACCCTCTTTTGGCGAAATGAATTATATATGACAAGCAAAAGTATCTCTCTCCAGTGACGTGAAAAGTTTAAGTTAGTCTATCAATTTAAATTATTTCATGGACTTTAAAAAGGTTAATTGTGTGTTACACTCTTGGTTTCAGTCAGAGCCAAAGCACTGAGCTACTTATACCGCCCACCGCGAAAGTAATTGTTGAGCATTTCAGTCATGCTATAAATTTTTATAAAACTGGACTGTGTACATTTTACAAAGGTGTTTTATTTTAAGGCTCGGAGATCTATAAAATTGAAAACAAGTGGTTATTGTTATTACGATGTTGTTGTTATTTTTTTCAAATAATGATTTTACTTACGTCTATCTCTCGGATAATTTTACTTCATCTTGTGAGAAATTTTAATTACTAAATAAGGAATTACAAATAATCCGCCAGAGTAGCGTTGCAGTACCGTAATCAAGACTATGTGTACTTGCTCAACAACATACGATAAATCTACATTTTTATTCTGTAAGTTACGTAACATTTTGAAATATGAATGATAGTGTGATTAATTCTTAACAATTTATTGTAGAATATCCTGCTTACGGAATAAAATTTGGCATTAATATTATCCATGCTTGTTCTACCGTCATTTCAAAAAAGTGAATGATGAGTTTTGCTTGCGTGCGCAGCTTTTTCAAACGCTGCGCGAGAAGCTGCCGTCGTAAATGGGAGACAGACGAAGGCTCGGACAGGCATCATGGTTCGCAATATTCGTAAGATTGGAGTTGCATGCAAAAGGACTTTAGTATCGGTCAAAACACAGGCTCTCCTCCCTCCGATTATGAAGTCCCGTTGGAGCACGTTTGTCAGTGCTTAGTACACTGGAGTGTGGCAATGTCGTTATTTCAAAATACCGACCGCTATTACTTTATTATTACTGTGCATCTTTTTTTTTAATTTTATTATGATTATTATCTATATATATTAATTCTTAACATCAAATACCCAGTGTAAATAAGAAAGATGGTTTTTATACTATTCCTTCATGAGGAATTTTGCACCGGTCTTAAATTATAAATAAACTTCGACTATTTGGTATCAAAAGTTCTAAACTTTTCTTTTTTCGTTGTTCTGAAAGTTAAATAGACATTAAGTTGGGAAATTGTGACAGTTGCTAGTGAGCTAGTTTTAACTATATTTGAAGTAGCTTTAGTAGCAAGTGCTTCTGGGTAACCCTTTAGCTCATTCAGTAGAGCATTTATCTGTGGTATATGTGCGCCTCAGGTTCAATCGCGGACAGCGCAACAATTTAAATTACTTTAAAAAAAGTCAATAGAAACATGCATATTTATACTAAATTATTTTTTTGTATAATTTTTGGTGGTTAAGGAGCTCGACTCGCAATCTGAGGGTCGTGGGTT
Organism: Limulus polyphemus; assembly: GCF_000517525.1. Lineage (NCBI taxonomy): Eukaryota > Metazoa > Arthropoda > Merostomata > Xiphosura > Limulidae > Limulus > Limulus polyphemus. The sequence goes on from NW_013666981.1 coordinate 132,738, forward strand.
CGAATCCCATCCCACCAAACATGCTCGCCCTTTCAGCCGTGGGGGCGCTATAAAGTTACGGGCAATCCCACTATTCGTTGGTAAAAGAGTAGCCCAAGAGTTGGCGGTGGGTGGTGATGACTAGCTGCCTTCCCTCTTGTCTTTCACTGCTAAATTAGGGACGGCTGACGCAATTAACCCTCGTGTAGCTTTGTGCAAAATTCAAAACCAAAAAATCTTTGATATACCTCATGAAAGTGAAATTGGAAGTTGTTTGCATGAAGTTCTTATGTTTGATAATTAAAGAATATAACTTGTACCGTACTGACTGTCTTTTCTTAAGACAGAAATTATAAGCAAGGCAATTTTATTAGCTTTAAATATTTTGATAATTTCTGGACATCGTTTTTTTTTCAAGTTTGATTTAAACTTGTACGAAGAAAACTAAACATTACGTCAGAAGGAAAAATCAGTTACAAATTCTTTTTCGATGATGTTGAGGATAGGCATTGAAAAATGCACAGTTTTCCTTATTTTAAATTGTATTACTAGTATTCTCAACATAATTTTAAATGTGATTTTGTTCTTGAACGTGACTTGTATCACGTGGCACTTTGGTTATTATTCAAGTACAATATATCCTTAAGTTCCAGGACTTCGAATTCTTTGAATCATATAACAGAGAAACGAGAGTTTTTTTGTACCTTAATTAAGTATAAAAAGTAAATACGTGGCTCTACCGGCATAGTTTTTATACTTAACTATTCCAAGTTTACTTGAATAATTTCTAATTATTAAGGCACCAATTGCAGTATAACCTAAGTGGTAATTCAGGATGCTCATGCAGCCAATGCCATGTTGACATCGTTACTTACGGATCTTTACAAAAACCAACGTCCTCTATGATAGTCACATTCCATTGTTATCTTGGAAACGTAAAAAGTGGTTTCTGATGATAATATATAAATAGTTGTTCCCTATATGCATGAACGCGCGCAGTTTGCGAGCCGGAATATGAATTCTTTCTCATACGAGTCATCAGCGTGATGTTCAACCTTATAATCACGACAGGTGGCTTCTAAACGACGCTTTCAGATATTTTGTTTCTGCGAGGTTATTACAATAAAAAAATATTACTAAAAGGTGCAGTAGAAACACCATTATTTATTTTTATCGCTTTCAGATGGTTTGTTTCTGCAAGGTTATTAAAATAATAAATTTTACTAAAAGATGCAGTAGAAGCACCATTATTTACTGTTTTTTTATTATATCGTAGGCCTCGCCTAAAGTAGTTTTAACATATAAAATGCATTTTTTAGGTTACCGAGTCTTTTAAACCAAATGAATTGTTATGGAAAGTTTGTGTTGACAGAGATTGAACTTAAAATTATACACTAAAACTGTTCTCTTTACAAATTCGTCATCCAGTTCTTATTTGTAAATAAATTACTTTTTAAAGTTTCAAGAGAAGAAGCGTATGGTAGGAAGGTTTTTAAAAACATTATTTATACCGTGTTTCTCCGCATGATAGCGTCATCCTGGCAACCGTTTAATGGAACTTTGCCGCCAGTCTGGAACCTACCTGCCACATTCTCAACGCAGGTGGAACTGTCGTTTTTGTTGTTTTGAGGGAAACCTTGACGCCGCTGAGCCTGTTTCCTCCGTAGTTACCAGTCTTTATGACGCTACCTGGTTGATGTTGTACATAGAGGGAAGGTTCCAGATTGTCACAAACTTAATTTTGTAGACAGATGGATAACACGAAAACTTATTACAAAACGGACATATATTGTGCACGTTAAGTAGTGAATATAAGTTATATACACGCTATTTTTAATGTATAGTGGTTACAATACAAAAGGTTAATTCTCCATCTGTGGTTTGCGAACTCCCTTCAGAGTCTGTGGACAGGTTGCATAATTTTAGGAAATATATA
>NW_013666981.1:135079-137962 GCF_000517525.1 Limulus polyphemus
TATGTATATATATATATATATATGTATATATATATATATATATATATATACATAAATTTGGCAGTCCGCGAACAAAAAAGTTTGATTACCATTTGGTTTAGGGTGAAGGAGGGTTTACGACTCAAATGCTCCATTAACTAGAGAAACGTTCTTAGTATTGTAAGTCAGGCATGTTTTTCATTCTACTGTCCTTTTTTTTCAGTAATCGATTTTTTTTACAAATTGTTTTAATATTATTCTTTAATAAAGCTCAAGGAATGCATCCATTAAAGAAAATTATACATCTTTAGTTTTTCAGGCTAGTCACGATTTTCTTATTCTCCTGTTGTTTTCATAATAATCTAATTGACTTGTAAACTGTTTTAATGTTTCGTTTAATAAAGCTCAAAGAATGTATCCATTAACGTTCGGTGTATGTTCTCGTCCTCCCATTTTCTTATTCCTTCCCTTTAATAATATAAGATAATTGTAAGTTGTTTCTCATACGATAAACTACTTTTCACAGTTTATTTAATATTTCGTCACGAAACGGAAAATACTTGCTTCACAGCTGTACTATGAATAAAAACTTTAGCATCATTACTATAATCAAAGGTGGAAATTTCATAGCCATTTTCAAAATGGAGTTGGAGAAAGAATATGGTTGAAGACGCAGTTTAAAAAAAAACAAAAAAACATTTGTAATTTATTAGACTAACGTTTTGTTTGTTTGGTTTATCGAGTACAATTTTTTCATCTTATTATTTGGTGAGCTCGGTTTATCCTAAAACAAAAGAACGTAGAAATACGGCATTATCGTATTTGTATCACTGCATTTCTTCGCATTTTAGTACAAATCAGTAAGGTTATTGTTACAAATGTAAATGTAGCTAGAAGGTGTGAAGGTATGAATATTATCAGTTAAATATTTAGCTCCAAATCAGTTCCAGTGTGAGAGTTGTAAAGCCTACGTCTTAGTTTCAGTAATACAGATAAGTGGTTCGAAGGTTCATGTTTACCGACTTGTATCTCCTTAAATGATTTAAGTAGAAGTATCGGGCGTGGCCTATTGGTTTCAGCTGCGATGTTCCACTGACAGTTGTGGGGCGTGGCATAAGTGTGATAGTTAATACTGCTGTTTAAGAGTAGCCGTATAATAGGTGATATTGTATGGTTGCTTCTTTGATAGTCCGTTCTAAATTAGAAAATACTGTTTGAACCTGAGGGGTCTCTGGCCTGACCGTTTAGCGTATGTGTCGCGTGCCACACAGGTGGAAAATATCAAACAAAACCATGCTTACCTGGAAAAACAAGAAAACCGATAAAGATAATTTAAACTTAGAAAAATAAACAGCTTCATTTTCGTGATAATCACCGATTTAAATATAATAAAATTATTAAAATTCCCCCCAAAAACGTTTATAAGTCAGGGGTTCCTAAACTGAAGGTCGCAAGAAAGTATCAGGAGCGTAGAAAATAATACTGTTAAGGTACTCATTATCTATATAGTGTCTGGGTTGGGGGAGGGCTCAGTCAGGATGTTAAAAGTTAAGTAGAACAAGAGTCTGTTGAATTATGATTTTTTAAATAAATTGTTTAACACTGAGAATTACTGACATTTTATAAAAGATAGGACGTGATAGAAGTTTGACTTGTTGATTTGACTTCCTGGTTTATATCTCCATCAAGAAACAAGATGGAGGTTATATATATAGTCGGATTGCCTTAACAATAGCTATACTATAAATCTGTAATTTATGTTAAACTCAAGACATCAAATAGGGTTGGTAATGATGTCTAAAATGGGCCATTAAAAGCAAACAAGTGTGATGTGATACAGACCAGTGAAGACTGAAAATTTATTTAAATATAAACATTTGATTTATTAATAATTTTGATGCCCTTTATTGATGTACGTTGATATTTAAGTTGTTTAATTAAATTTTGAATTTAACTCTGTAAAAAAAAAAAAAAAATAAAAAAAAAATCGTGACATGCGCACTGTGACCTACCCATATTCAGAGAACTGAAATAATCTCCAATTTCAGGAAATCTTGGTTAACAGTATATCTAAAAGTTTGACTAGCCATAAACCACATAAGGCCGAATTTGTTACATATTATAAAAAGTAATTCAACTATTGTTATTTACATGAGACAATATATGGTTTAATACTATCAAAGATAGTTTCCATTATATATATAACGGTGCCACTCGAAAAGAAAGGTGAGTTTTTTCTTCATCTTTTTCTGTTCCTGAACATCAAGCATATATAAACGGATCATAAAACGAATGTAGAGCAGAACGGCAAATTGATTATGGTTGTGAAGGCAATAAAGTCACTGTATTCCTTTAGTACAATTCTGGGAACAATAACAGTTATTGGAGAAACGAGAACTAATGACAAATAAGTAAAAAAATACTAAAATCAGAAACCTGCTGATCTTTTCTAGCTTAGGCGAGACATTACCGAAACCATGAAGGGGTTTACCGCGAGACCTAATCCACATTCGAGCGGGAAAAAGTACTTTAACTGGATTTAGCTTTTAAAAAAAGGATATTTTGTGAAATATTTTTAAAGTGTAGTGCTTTTAACATTTTTTAAACTTGTACTCCATATTAAGTTAATTATTCAAAATCTCTATAGGAGGTGACTTGGGCGTCAGCAGAAATTATTCCAGAGAGGAGCACAGTTTTCCGGGTTGGGGGGGGGCAAACTAGATTGAATTGAATAAAAAAAAATCATATAAACATATTGAATGAATAAAGAAAGAATTATGTTTCTCACTTTTCAGAGGACAATTACCCCCCCACCCCCTCCTCGCGATCACCACGAGGAGGTGATCTACGTAACGGTTAGTTTATCTACTAGATACTATTTATTACTACCGTTAACTTAACTTA
>NW_013666981.1:138962-149563 GCF_000517525.1 Limulus polyphemus
ATAAAAAAATCATATAAACATATTGAATGAATAAGAAGATTATGTTCTCACTTTCAGAGGACACTACCCCCCCCCCCTTGCCGATGCCCATGGGAGGTGATGTTCCAAAGGGTTATTTTGCTACTGAATCATTTATATCTTCTGCAGTAAGCGATTCGTATGCTATGTCTTTTTTCACCTATGTATATACTTTTATGCAATTTGATAATTTTGGATATACGAGAGCCGCTTTTGTTAAGTAAACAAGCAAGCGGGGGTTTACAACCAAGACTTACTTGGTGTTGCTTGATTAGTTCGGCAAAACGACTTTAAATTGTAAATAAAATCCAACTACCTAAGTTACTAGTAAAAGATCAGTAGCTAAGTTAATCTAGGCGTCTAATACTTCAGATGAAGCCTAGATTGAACAGCCATTGAACTTTTACTAGCTATTTAGGTAATTAAACTTTATTTAAGCTTTCCCAATCAACTGTGTAATTAAAACCCGACGATCTGATATTAAAAGTTCTAAAACGTTCTTTCATGTTTTGTTTTTAATCGGATTTATTTACGATTTTAAGTAGTTAGTAATTTTGTAGTACAACGTAGAAGCAAATCAAAATGTTGAGATACTAAGTACCATAACCTACTAGGGGAAATACACCTGCTGATTCAAACGACCCGTAACAACTGGATCTGGTTCTTAACTCAGTGGGGTTCGTGGGGATGGTATTGATGATTCACCGTCCCATTGAGGTATTTCTGTAGTGAAACTTACGCGTACCTATTTTTAGAATCGCTGATGGCTGCATGAGGCTTCGTCCCGCAGTCACGTGAATACTCAGGAATATGTAAAATATGTTGTTGTTATCCTTTGAATACCAAAAACTAACAGCAATACTCTGAAGCTGCCATGGTTATATTCTCAAATACCACAGTATAGACTTGTATGCAGCCACATTTTAATGCATATACATCCCATTTAAGATGAAGTTGTTATGGATAATGGGTAAACCATACATTTCCCAGACGGGTATTACCAAGAGGAAACTTTAATTGGAGTTAAACGAGTTATATGATAACCCCTTTGTGAAGCCAGTATTTATAAAAATAAGCTGAAACTGTAGAACATTTTCTATAACGTTGGGAAGTTTTGTTTTTCATAGTGCAAAGCTACACGCTGTTCACAGCGGGGAATTGAACCACGGATTTTTGCGTCTCAAGTCCATAGACTTTACTCTGATCCAATTTTGAACACTTTTCTTCATAACTCCGGTATGGTAGAAATAGAGAAAGTAGAAATTCCAGTTGTCATATCTTCACCGAGCCCCCCCAGTGGCTCGGTGGTAAGTCTGAAAGCTTAAAACGCTAAAACTCGGGTTTTGATATCCGTAGTGGGTTAGCCCATTGTGTAGCTTTGTGATTAATTACAAACGTCTGAAACAGATTTGTTTTTTAATACTTGAACTATGTACTCTATTCTATTTGTGAGCTGTTATACTTGATTAACTGCGAACAAAATTTAGGCTATATTTACATAAGATATCAATTTGTTGCCACCATATATATATATATATATATTCTAGCGTTTCTGTCTGTTATCACAGATATATGATTTTATAAGAAACGCTTCTCTTTGCGAAAAGCACACACACACACACACACACACATATATATATATATGAAATCGACACCACAAGATTGTAGTGTTGTTTTTTTAATATATATATATGTGTGTGTGGCTTACCGCCTCGTGTGCGTCACACGTGAAGGCTTGATTTCGGCAGCATTCCAGAGTAGAATGAGTCATCACAGTCCAAACGCTCGTAATCTGGATCTCGCACTTGACTTTGATTGGACAGTTCCGCACGTGCTTCTGTCTCTAATAATGCAAGTTTATACATTTAGATTCGGATTAGAGGTAACGTGTTTGAGTAAGAGAATTGTGATGTATAGAAACTTTCATTAGTTACTTTGCTTCGTTTCATAACGTGAAATTCCGATTTGAAGCATTATCCATCTGCATTTGTTCGTTGTTTTTGTGATGTACAGTTCTCAAAAAAGTACAGCCCGGTATATACAACTTGTGTAAGAACAACACCACATGGGTAAGTTATTTTATATTGGGCCGTTTATTTGCGATATTTCAAAATACCAAAGGAATCAGTGTTTATTCTGTTAATGTGGGAAATAAAACCTTTTGTACATTGTTATGCTGTGAGCGCCTTTTCTAAGCTGCCGAAGCATAGTTATAATTAATTATACTTGCCATAAGACATTAATACCAGGCCTACTATATTCTTAACACTGCATTATTTATCCAGTCCCTTTGAGATTTTCAAGAATTAGAAATGTGCATAATAATAGTATTCTAACAACACCATGTTCATCACATCCGACAACGACATGTGCAGTATTATAAAATACAATAGGCCTACTATTAAAAAATATTTTATTAAAACCCGACATTTCGGCTTAAGCCTTTCATTCAATTTTCAATACGAAAAATAATTATAAAGTGAAATACTTTCTTGCTAGAAACAATGGACGAAAAAAAACAAAGGAAAAAAATGCTGACTGTTAAACGTATAATTAATATATTATGTTAACATTTAATCGCTAACTACCAGGCCACGTCTGGAATTTCAATCTCAGCCTTTTTCTTTCTTTCTGTATACCAGTCAAGTGTATAATATAAGCGGGAAAAACGAGGCCGAAATACTTTTTGTGAACAATATGAAAAACAGCAGCGGTTAACTTCGTTGTCACAAACTAATCGGGATAGTTTGAACCTTACATTTTAGCCACGACCCACACTACTGTGCGATGATCTTGTCAGCACGCTCAAACCGCCATGTCAGCAGGTGCAGTCTCAAGTTGAATAAGCTGACGAACCCACCCGTTAAGCGCATTGGAAAGACGTAGGGGCCCAAGAGGGTGACATAGGGGGTCCAGATACGAACGACTCTCCCATGTCACTCCACGGAGGTCCTATAGGTATATGCCAGGTTCGGTGACAATCGGTCTAGCGGTTCGCCAGTTATAAGCAGACACACACGCACATACTTTGGTGTAATAATGGTTAACGGATTATCAGTAATATCTGGTCAAAGCAAGCTAATGTAATATACCAGACTAATTAGGAATATGTAGTGTCGTAAGATAAATTCTTATAACGAATGGTTAAAATGTTTTAATTCATCAGTTTGGTAAATTCGCTGTTATTGATATTTTTGAACGTAATAGTTTTGGAATAATGCACACTGTCGCAGATTTTTCTCTTCTTTCTTTCTTTGTATAATACACTTGAATGAAAAGCTACTTTCACTTTTTGGAAATAGATAAAAATATTGATTCAAAATGAAGTTACATGTTTTTATAAACCAATATGGGCTCCAGCGTTAAGTTTTCGGAAGAGGGTATATAGCCTATTGTGTAGCTTTGCGTTAATCAAATAAATCAATGGCTTTTATGGTCATCTCAGTATCCGGTAAACGACAAAAAAAGCAGTAAAATTAACTTTCAACGATAACCTAGTATTATAGCTTAAGAACAATCAACTTTTATGTTCATTAGTTCACCACTTGCAGAAAAATCTTCATTTGAAAACGTTTGTGTCAGGAATTTGATGGTAGTCCATTGCCTTTTATAAAGCAATTTACCGATAGAAGACCTATTTTCAGTGCTAAAGTAATCAGTATTATACACTGGCAGAGTCTGAAAGTCATGCGTACCCTAGACTCGGTTGGAAGATGTGATGTTTGCTTAGTTGCAAACGTTGTGGATTCATTTACTGTAGCAATTCTGTTGAAGTTAAAGCGATCAGAAATAAAGGTTGTTCTAAAACGTAGAACCCATTCACGAGAAGACAAGAAAACTGTGAAGCAGAAGGAATGGTAATAGTAAGATTCTTTGTTCTTCTTAACGTAACCACTTTCGGTGATTGACAAACTTAGATGTGATTGATTTATCAAACCTCAACCAACTCAAGTCGTGATAAATAGTTGAATAACATTAATTGTTGTTTCTGCTAAGTACACAGTGTGTCCTGGGTGTAATGAACATGTTGAGAACCATTCTTAGAGTGTAAATCAAGGTCAACATGGAAATACTCTGAGGAAAATTAGCCTTGCTTTGGGAAGACTTTTTATCAACATCAAAAGGACGAGTTAGGCAGAATTTTCATGATGAACAAACAAAGGTGAAATTGGGCAGCAAATGCCTAATACAGCATGGCACTCGTGAAGAAAATCTTGAATAACTAATCTACAAAAGTAGCACAGTTGGAAAATGAAGTCGAAAGACAAATCCTTCTGATAATATGCAAACAGGAAATCCATTTGAGACCTAATAAAATATAATGCATCTCCGATCATTCCAAGACAAATTTTGAGCTGTTATAAGAGTAACAGTTAATTTCAATATTAATTTTAAAAAATCGCCTCAGACGGGGGGTGCTGCAGACTGGTTACCTTCCTTCTATTTCACTATTCAAAATTAGGGAGGGCTCTACTTGAAACACAGCGTTCACTCACTTGGCACTTTAGTGTGTGTGTGTATATAAGGTGTTGTTCGGGTGAAGGAATAAAGAAACACCTTTCTCCAACTCTTTGTACATTAGTCCCCCATTTCACCTTTTGTTTATTCATAATCAAAATTACGTTTGGAGAGTTTCATTGCGCATTCTGAGATAAGAGCTTGAACCCAAAACTTAGGCAAAGTTTTATATGAGAAATTGGCCTAGCGGAGTTTTTCTTATTCATTAGCAATAAAGTATGCAACTTCTGTACGATGAACTTACGATTTTAAGAGTTAAATAAACGTAACATTTATAAGTCTTAGGTCAGCAGAGTTTATAGTATAACTTTCAGTGTGCATTTATATAATACAGGTTTGCAGAGCTTGGTGGTTTAGTAGGGATCGTGTCTGTTTTTGTGGATCGAAGTGTCCGAAATTCGATAAGTAATAATCTTGAAGAACAATCGGCGCTGTGAACGTTATAGAAATGAAAGTCAATTCCGTTATTTAGTCCCAAAAGCCGTAAAAAACTCTTGTGACGGTGGGTGTTGCTGGCTGCATTTTTCTTTGGTCAATACTTCAAAATTATGGACGGCTATGGTTGAATCCTTAGAATCTTCGACCTGGCCGTTTAGCTCACAACCGCAAAAGGTATCGTTCAAGTTGAAAATTCCAATTTTCATTCCTTCATCTTACTTTCCTGTCATACCAAAAAGATACAGAGAGATCAGGTAGTTATAATTAAAGTGTAAAACACACTAACAGCCTTATAGTTTTTATTCAAAGACGTAGGCATTTTTTTCAACTGCAGCTTAATTGAGCCAAATTGTAAAAAGTTTGTCATTAATTTTTCCATTACCAACATATGAAACATTTGCCGTTATGTTAAACTTGTATTAAAGTTTATCTTCATTACCCATTCAAGCCGTCTCCAAGCATTATATGAAACAGACGTACGTGACCAACATGGATACATTTTATACTACTTTTTACAGAGACTGGGTGAATTATATTTTTTATAAGAGAATTTAAATCTTCTTTAATCTTGAAATGGTACAGATGTGGTTACGTAATCTTCATAAAATACTCGTGTTGGTAATCAACAAAGTCGTTCGCTATTTATGTATCATAATGAACCTTTGTATGTAAGAATTGTAGAAAACTGAGAACCCCCGTCATTTCCCCAGAGGCGTAGCCGGGGGAGGGGGTCGAAGGACCACCCCAATATTTTTAAAAATAAACACTAGACTTTATGTAAATCACGTACATTCTTTTCTCTTTGAGTCGGTGGCCCGGCATGGCCAGGTTGTTAGAGCGCTCGACTCGCAATCTGAGGGTCGCGGGTTCGAATCCCCGTCCCACCAAGCATGCTCGCCATTTCAGCCGTGAGGGCGTTATAATGTGAATATAAATCCCACTATTCGTTGGTAAAAGAGTAGTCCAAGAGTTGGTGATGACTAGCTACTATCCATCTAGTCTTTCACTGCTAAATTAGGGACGGCTAGCGCAGATGGCCCTCGTGTGGCTTCACGCGATATTCAAACCAAACATTGGGTCGAAGAAAGGGTCCACTTTTTTTTCTTTCTTTTCAGAAAAGACCCAACCCCACTCAATGGTGCTGGCTACGCCCATGTTTATCCCCATATATAGACCACCCTTAAAGACCATATTAACCAGTTCAAAATATATTGAGTCAAGTGGTGTAATAGTTAAAAAAAAAGGTATAGAAATTCCATTAAATGTTGGACGACACCATATGTATTTTTTTATGGTCATATGTGATTGATTATTTTGAAGCCTTTTTGTTCAGGGAAACATAGTATTTTAATTTTTATTCTTTCTGTATTAAACGTAGTTAAAATGCTGCGAAAGTCTTTCACTAAACAACAGAAACAACCTTCTTCTGATAAACTACGAACACGTGGATGTTTTTGTGATTGAGGTTTTACCACAATTTCCAGGATGTTCTATACTGTTCATAGTATCGATATTTGTGGTCATGCTTAAACGTAATTAAGTTCGTTATGAGCTTTAGTTTATCAGTGTACGTGAGTGATATATATCTCTTGCGGAGAAGTAGCAATTCATAACGCCTTATCATGATGGATTTACAAAACTCAGTCCATAGTCATGGTGTAGTGGAGTTTAACGTAGATTGGCAACTGCCAACAACCAGATTTCTGCCGGAACTGATTGGCTATCGTCTCGGTTTCGGACAGGATTAGTTAATTAAGGAACAAAATACGAGCTGAAATCGGTGGGTTCCCTTATGTTTGGCCCGGCATGGCCAGGTGGCTAGAGCGCTCGACTCGCAATCTGCGGGTCGCGCGTTCGAATCTCCATTACACCAAACATTATTGCCTTTTCAGCCGTGGGGGCGTTATAATGTGACGGTCAATCCCACTATTCGTTGGTAAAAGAGTAGCCCAAGAGTTGGCGGTGGGTGGTGATGATTAGCTGCCTCCCCTCTAGTCTTACACTGCTAAATTAGGGACGGCTAGCGCAGATAGCCCTCGTGTAGCTTTGCGCGAAATTCATCACAAACAAACAATCCCTCATGTTTTACAGTATACTTAACACTCTTTATCAGATATATATATATATATAAATATATTATTGAACTTTTAACTGTGTTATATTACGTAGTTAGTATAGCACCCGACTTTCACGTAATGGAGGTAATCACTTTAAGAAACATCTATCTGTATCGTGTTAAGTTCAAAAAGATTTGTCAGAAAGATTGAATATATTCCATGGATTAAGTTAGTACAATGACATTTTTTTTTAAATTAACGTTTACGTGCAAGTTATGCGAGTTCTTGCGTTACTACTTCTTTGAAATGCTGTTTACTTGGGAGACTTGATGTGTACAGGCTCAAAATTATATTGATCGAGTGTTACGTCAATTATCACGTGACCTAGCTGGGTTTTCCCGAGTTGCCAAGATACGCTGCTTCTGCATCTATATAAAGTTTTGATATAGAAAAAGTATTGCACTTCTCATCTAATGACGATAAAGAGTGAACAAAAATAAAAGTTCCTTGACTTTCTTTGCTGCATTCCTCTTTATTTATGTATATATTTTTCATAATTTGATAAAAGTCCGTGACGTCTGAAATTGTATGTAAGCGAATTACTAGCATGATTTTCAAATCGTATCGCCGCATTGGGGGGGAAAAAGTAATGCCAGTGAAATTGATTTATTGATGTTTTATTAATGACACAAGTGTTTTGTTATTAGTTTGTAATATATCATCTTCTTCAAAAATTAATTTCGATAATTCGTGAAACGTTTAAAATTCAAACCTTGAATAAAAATAGCGATCGAAACGAATTGTTTGCAGGTTGATCGTATAGTGTTATTGCAATTCCAGTACACCAGTTCTGCTTTGCGTGAGTCCAATACACCAGTTAGTCTTTATGCAAGTCCAACACTTTATTCTACCGACAAATGTAACTTTAAATAATTATTACAGCGCCCTTTTCTTCCAAGATTTCTTTGTTTTGTGATGAATCGAGAATGTGATCTTAATGCTTTCCGAAGCTAGAAATATATGGAATTACAGAAGCATATGTCATCTATTTCAAAGCTCGTCAGAATTCTATAAAACTCAGGTTTCGGTTTCTAGGGATGTCTTGTCTAACCCACTTGTTACCCTTAACACCAGAAGCAGTATTGTAATACGTATGTACGAATACATTTTATTTAAACGAGCCAAACTTGTTTAAATCTGTTTAAAATCATCAGCATTGCTAATATCTTTTTCTGAGCTTTTTGATAAAATACTGTTGCACAAATACACGCACGCGCACACACTAATCTGTTACTTTACATTTTAAATTAGGTGTTGACTGGAAGCTTTAACTGGGGTGGAATTTCTTTCGCTTTGGAAGACCGATTGTCAAGTACTTGTGGTCAGTTTACGTAAACAAAAATGTTTTGAATTTTAAATATGTATGGCAGAAAGACAATGCGTGTAAAGTACTTTCAAATTTTCACCAAAATGATTAATTTGCCACCAACGATTGCCACAAAAAAAAAAAGTTAACGTAGATCTAATACCCTAAATTATCATGATACAATTTTACACAAAGCGGCAGTGTTTACACCGGAGAACCATTACGTGAACAAGTGATTAACTAAGTTAGATCTTGATTTTTATGTGTAACGAAAGGTGAAAATACTAAAACGTTTGACACCTGAGCAACTGTAAATTTAAAGACAAATATTTGTGGTCGATAAACTTGTTACGTATATCTAATCTCACGTACTTACACGTTCAGGAACTCTTTGGAAACTTGATAGGTCAGTAAACTGTGTATGACAAGCAAAAGTACCCGTCCCCAGTGACGTGAAAAGTTTAAGTTAATCTGTCAATTAAATTATTTCATGGACTTTAAGAAGGTCAGTTGTGATGCACTCTTGGTTTCACTCAGAGCCAAAGCTCTGAGCTACTTATACCGCCCACCGCTAAAAGTAATTGTTGAGCATTTCAGTCATGCTAATAGCTGCTCAACAATAACATACGGTAAATCCACATTTTTATTGTGTAAGTTACGTAACATTTTGAAATATGAATGATAGTGTGATTAATTCCTAACAATTTAGTGTAGAATATCCCACTTGCGGAATAAAATTTGACATCAACAGTATTCATACCTTTTCTCTCGTCATTTTAAAGGAGAATGTTGAGCTTTACGTGCGTGCACAGCTTTTCAAACTAGAGACAGACGAACGCTCGAACAGACAACACGGTTCGCAATATATATAAGATCAGGGTGAATGAATGTATTCCGAATACATTAGACTAGTGGTTTCCAACCTTTTCACTCCACAAATAATTTGTAAAGCTTACTATCTATTAGGAGTATATAGTTCTATACTGCAGTATGTCATATAGAGATTATAAGGTACACCGATTGTAGAATCACCTTTAAAAGAATCTAGAAAGATTATGATGTATTTTTGTCATTGCTATACACTTATTCCTTATCTTTCTTGACCGGGCGTATCCCACTGGTTAGCGAGTTGGACTTTGGATTCAAGGATTCGTGGGTCCTCGTCCTGTTGCTGCAAATTCGCACTTCGCGACCGTGGATATGTTATAAGAGTAACGGTCAAATCCCATTATTCGATTATAGTAGCCCAAGTGTTGGCGATAGATGTTGTTGACTTGTTGCCTTCCCTTTAGCCTATCATATCAAAATTAAGAATACGCTTGTATAGCGCTGTGCGAATATCAGAAACAACCTTTTTTTTTCGTGCATGATGTGAATGTGGCCCAGCGAATGGGAACAACTTTAGACACTGAAAGGGGTTAGGTTACAAGGAAAAACAAGAGATGTGAAAAAGTCTGAAGCTTGCTTGGTGACCTGTTTTAACACAAGGTCTAAAAGGTGGAAATCCAGAAAGTAGGACAAGCAGTTTCGGGGAACAACTAAAAAATGTTAATCTATAAGTTATTATGAAGATTTAATTCTCTATAATCTATAAGTTAAGAGGAATTAATTCTCTATAATCTATAAGTTATTATGAAGATTTAATTCTCTATAATCTATAAGTTGTTAAGAGGAATTAATTCTCTATAATCTATAAGTTGTTATGAATAATTAATTCTCTATAATCTATAAGTTGCTAAGAGGAATTAATTCTCTATAATCTATAAGTTGTTAAGAGGAATTAATTCTCTATACTCTATAAATTGTTAAGAGGAATTAATTCTCTATAATCTATAAGCTGTTAAGAGGAATTAATTCTCTATAATCTATAAGCTGTTAAGAGGAATTAATTCTCTATAATCTACAAGTTATTATGAAGAATTAACTCTCTATAATCTACAAGTTATTATGAAGAATTAGTTCTCTATAATCTACAAGTTGTTATGAAGAATTAATTCTCTATAATCTACAAGTTATTATGAAGAATTAATTCTCTATAATCTACAAGTTATTATGAAGAATTAATTCTCTATAATCTACAAGTTATTATGAAGAATTAATTCTCTATAATCTACAAGTTATTATGAAGAATTAATTCTCTATAATCTACAAGTTATTATGAAGAATTAATTCTCTATAATCTACAAGTTACTTATGAAGAATTA
>NW_013666981.1:150550-158202 GCF_000517525.1 Limulus polyphemus
TCTATAATCTATAAGTTATTATGAAGATTTAATTCTCTATAATCTATAAGTTATTATGAAGATTTAATTCTCTATAATCTATAAGTTATTATGAAGATTTAATTCTCTATAATCTATAAGTTATTATGAAGATTTAATTCTCTATAATCTATAAGTTATTATGAAGATTTAATTCTCTATAACCTATAAGTTATTATGAAGATTTAATTCTCTATAATCTATAAGTTATTATGAAGAATCAATTCTCTATAATCTATAAGTTGTTAAGAGGAATTAATTCTCTATAATCTATAAGTTGTTAAGAAGAATTAATTCTCTATAATCTACAAGTTGTTATGAAGAATTAATTCTCTATAATCTACAAGTTGTTATGAAGAATTAGTTCTCTATAAACTATTATGAAGAATTAGTTCTCTGTAAACTGTTATGAAGAATTAATTCTCTATAATTTTCTGAAAATGCTTTTTCACGACTTGACGTATGTAGAAAATTTGGAACGAATAAAAAACACACCTAAGAATGATTAATGTTGGCTTTAGCCACAAGAGAAATCTTAGAGGTTATAACTGTTATACTAAAGTCGACTGTCTCAAGTAGTAACTTTATCAAGGCCAAGTTGTTAGGACGCTCGACTCGCAATCTGTAGGTCGCGGGTTCGAGTCTCTGTCACATGAAACATGCTCGCCCATTCAGCCGTGGGGGCGTTATAAAGTGACTGTCAATTGCACTATTCGTTGGTAAAAGAGTAGCCAAAGAGTTGGTGGTGATGATTAGCTGCCTTCCGTCTAGTCTGTCACTGCTAGATTAGGGACGGATAGCGTAAATAGCCCTCGTGTAACTTTGTGCGAAATTCAAAATAAACCAAACCAAAATGTATCACCTGTTCTAATATTCCAAAAAGCATATTTTCTATATTACTGACTTTTCATTTATACAGGCTTTTAATTGAGGGAATTATCTGTGCTCGTTTCATCTTTGTTAGCGCTTAACAGAGATAATTCTGACCTATAATACATAAGTAACTATTATTTTCTTATTATTGTGTTACACGGATGTAACACGTTTCGTGCCTTTGTATGCTGTTCATTAGAACGTGACGTATCTGAAGGAACTCAAAATCTTAACAAAACATTTATAAAATAAAAATGGTATAATTACCAGGTATTGTTCTTGTATAAGGACAGCTAGCTTATTGCATAGTTTTATCAATCGATAATAGCAAAATGGCATCGTTATAGGTATTTTAATTCAGGTAATAAATTTTCATCTTTTAAGCACGTTTAATATATTTTGTGTATCGAGAAAAAATATTTTGTCACAGCATTTATAGAAATATAGGAAAAATATATTAAAATCAAATTGAATTTTTAGATTTTTACCAGCTTCTAAGTTGGACAGAAAACTGTGTGTTGAAACCCAATGACCTCTTAAGCGGTATTTATCTAATTTTGTGTGTTATTTTTAGTTAAAAAATCGTTTTGCCATGTACCGTCGAACTGCTTAGCCTTGAAACTTTCAAGTTCGTCTACACGTGTTAGCAGACGGATTGGCGACACGTATAAGCAGGTGTAGAAATGTGTTATCAGGTGAATTTGTTCGCAAGCGTTATCTTCTACTTTCGTGTAGCTTTCTCAGCGAAAAAGTTTGTTTATTGTTCATATAGTAAGGCAGGTTTTTACTTTATTTGTCATATTACACATTATCATAATTTTCTTCCGTGTATAAATAACGTTTATCGAAACTGAATATATTTGTGGTCTACGTAACATATATATATTTACTACGCTGTATGCTACCGTTAATTTTCTTTTATGCTTTAAATGGCGAACCTTATTACGTCATATCAGTTTTTGTTTAACCAGAAGCGTACAGAGATGTATATGTATATCGAATATAGATCTGGTCAACCAGTACAACTACTGATACATACTAAAAGATGTGACAGAAAAACTAAGAGCACGTGATAAATATCCAACGATAAACCATTTTGTGTTAACAAGTTTGAAGAGTTAAACTGTGTTTCCGCCTAGGTAATTGAGTTAAACTGTGTTTCCCCCTAGGTAATTGAGTTAAACTGTGTTTCCGCCTAGATAATTGAGTTAAACTGTGTTTCCCCCTAGGTAATTGAGATAAGGTGAACACTACTAATTTGTTGGGTTTTTTTTCTGTGACCTTGTCATTCAGTTTTATAGAAAGTCTCATTTTGAAAGTGAACGCCATGTATATTTTCCATAATGATCCAAGCGACAAATACCGGTAGGCTGAAACCTTCGCATGTATGTGTATCAGTCTAGAAGTTTTAGTTTTGCAGAACAGTGATTAGCTACAACCCATAAATTTGTTGTCGAAAGATAAATGATTTTTTTATTTAAACTACAAAAAAAAAAAGAATATAAATGTTCTTGTGAAGTATCGGTAAATATAAAAACGGTGAGTTTCAAATTTATTAACTTTAGTTCGTATACAGCACTACAGGTACTGTTCTACTTGACACATTAAAAAAAATGTACGCTTTTTTTACACACACACACACTCTTTCTCTCTCTCTCTCTCACACACACACACACACTCTCTCTCTCTCTCTCACACACACACACACACACACTCTCTCTCTCTCTCACACACACACATTCTCTCTCTCTCTCTCTCACACACACACACACACACACACACACACCTATATCTACATAGAAGTCAGTGAAATCCAGCGATATTCTTTGTTTACTTTATCCAGCTGTTCCAGTAGAAACGATAGTGGTAACACAGTGCTAGTAATCCGTTTTGTTAAACGAGTCTATCTCTACATCTTTGTGTTAGTCGAAGTCACAGAATAGGTTCGGTGGGATAGAGGGAGACTCAAATGTATAATCGCCGACACAGTTGTTTTCGTACACTTTATCACGTTAAAGTACGTTGGTAAGTAGTTGTTGGTGAGTATTGCGGGTGCAACGTAACTCCCGCTAGAAGACAGAAATGTATTGATTTTTCTCGGAAATGCAGACCAGCGTTACCTTCAAAGTGGGAAGCAGCTGTAGGATTAAGCCTATCTAAAGAAAGACAGCCAAGCTGTAGTATGTCGTCCGCCATAAATTCTGTATTGTGGCATTTTGATTATAAGTTAACGTAGCGTGCGGTTACATTATAATAAAAACGTTGTTAGGCTGTGCATTTGCTACATTTTGAAGGGTCCATACGAGTGTTTATTGGACGTATAGTAAAATACGCTTTCAAATCAATTGTGTATATAGCCTTTTCTGGTTTGGACCTGTACAGTAGTTTGACTAAACAGGCTGACCGTTTGTTTACCAACTAGCCAATAGGCCGACATAAAGTGCGTCTTCAAAGAAAGATTCGTTTGCTGTTTTAATGTTTGTACATTATGTTACGGAGAGCTAGTAAGGAGGAGGAGCTGTTAAAAAGGTTTGATTGTTTTCGTTATTTTGGGTGAGCTGTTAAAAAGGTTTGATTGTTTTCGTTATTTTGGGTGAGCTGTTAAAACAGTTTGGTTGTTTTCGTTATTTTGGGTGAGCTGTTAAAACAGTTTTGTTGTTTTCGTTATTTTGGGTGAGCTGTTAAAACAGTTTGGTTGTTTTCGTTATTTTGGGTGAGCTGTTAAAACAGTTTGGTTGGTTTCGTTATTTTGGGTGTACTGAAGAATACTACCTAATCTATGGATTCTTTATAAAGCTGATAAGGTGAGAAGACTTGAAAGCAACCTGTTGATGAAAGTAAGTTTAGAATTTCATGACGTAACGATGTATAAAATCGTATAAGATTAGTAAGGTTTTACCTAACCAAACGTACCATTAAAGGCTATGATAATAAAATTTTGTTTTTTAACACACAACAAAAAGATTTGCTGTTCATATTACTGGCTGAGGATTTGCAAATATCATTACCAAATGGAGCCCTGTTGAGCCAATGCATTACTTAAAGCAACTTTTACAACCGGTTTTGTACAGTATCTATACTCTTGGCAGTATTGGTAGTTCGTAATTCCCATCCGTTATTTCTACTCCAACATATTTCATCTCTACAAATAGAAAACTTATAGAATTATTAACCCCCCTTTTTTCAATATGTTTTTTTTTCTTTCTTTTCTTGCCTAGTTCTTCCAACAATGTAGTAGAAGTTTTAAGGGGCCCTAAAAATAGTCATCAAGATGCATACCCCAGTCTCTAGCATGGTGGGTTCAGTGAAGGCTGAATCTCCACCTAATGAAGACATTGGTGGGAGTCGCTCATCACCGGCTTCACTGGGTATTATGTTCAGCAGTACAGATAGGGAAGACTTTGGAACAAGGTAGAGTATTAGATTACCACAGGTAAAAAAGGATTTCCATTAATACAAATTTTTATGTTTAGTATAAAAAACAACTTGGTGTATTAGTTATTTTCATCGTTCATATACACTGTAAGAATGTTTGTTCATTTTCCATTAATGATAACCAGTATATCAGGTGACAATGGACTTGAAGCATTTTGGATTATCATTAGTAGTAAACCTTTAATTCCATGTTTGGACAAAACCAGTTTGTATATAAAAAAAGTAGCTTCTGAATTATAGTATTTTGGCACTTGTGTATAAAGTTAAAATCATAAATAATATTCAACGTTAAACTGGTACACAATTAAAAACATTTTATTTAGGCCTATCTATGGCCTAAATAAAATGTTTTTAATTGTGTACCAGTTTAACGTTGAATATTATTTATGATTTTAAGTACCTTCTGGTTTCAAAAAATTAATTTCAAATTGATGACCTTTCTATTTTTTTCAAAAAGTTTTACAGAATTGATAAGTCATAGTTGGATATACCTTTATTACAGTTATAAGGTGTTTTTGAAATCTGGCAACAGTGATTAAACAGTTGCTGTGCACTTTTATAGCAACCAAGGCATGTATTGCATACAAAGTTAAACAAGTCAAGGAGAACCTCTTTCTACAGAAGTGGTTGCAACTCTGGCTTTCTATGTTATCTAATGTTTGTTTGTGTTATCTGTGACCTATTTACATATTTTCTGTTAATATTAGGTAGTTACAGATAGATTCTTGGAACTGTTTTTCAAAGTACTGACATCAGCCTAATCTACTTGTTTTTGAGAAATATTTATTAGTAGTTGTGTTATTGATTGTTACAAATTTTGTTTTTTTACTAATAGTACTGACAAGGAGGATTGCTTTGATAAAGGGTATGTTTTATTAATTTACTAATAGTAAAATATATTTATGCCTGCTCATTCTAATACTGTAGAAGTTTTATATTTTAGTTTAGATATTAACAGTAACTTGCAATTGTTTGTGTGTGTGTGTGTTTGTGAAAACAAACACTGTAGTAACATGTTACAAAATAAATATCATCACCAAAAATGTAATTTCTCTTAGTTTCTTTCTTGCCTAGCTGCTACTGTATTTGGTCTGATGTGATTTTAATGTTGTCTTTGCAGTGTTCATTAATCAGGATTTTGTTACATTGCCTGTTTTTTAAATTAATATGAACTTGTTAACATTTAATGCCATACAGTTGTAATGTTAGACATTTAGTATTAATTCCTTTCTTCCTTTCCTTTTTCTGCTGTACAATGTTGTACTGCTAAAGTTTATAATATATGCATAACCCTGCCAAAATTTTGCAGATGTATGATGTCACCATCGGGGTAAATATCTTGTATTCATATTCATTTTTGTGACTCCGCTTTAAATAATAAAAAATATATATATGCAGCTCTGATTATTTGAGACTACTTTCATTAGTACTAAATTAAATGTGTATATATTACTGAGAGAAAACATGCAACTCAACTTTCTTTGAATTAAGTGACTAACAAAAACTAGGTATATAAAAATCACTAACATTAAAACAAGTTTTAAAAATGCATATCTTATTAATTTATTATATTTCTAACTACAGTGCCATATTAACAACTTTGCATACCTTCTGTTTTATCAACACAAATAACTGAAAAAAAGAAACGTTTGTTGTATTATGTAAATAATAAACCTTTTAAAACTGTGTATTTTAAACATACAGTATAATTCTAAAATGTATTTTATTAAGATTTTTAATGTGTTATTTATAAGTCTTAATAACCATGTGACATACACCAAAAACATTACACAATTTTAATACTCCAACACTTGCCTTTGAGCTGGAATGGTTGCACAGTGTCTGATGCCAGGTCCTAAGGAGAGTGACAGTGTGTGTGTGTGTGTGTGTGTGTCTGAGAGAGCTATATCAGAGGACATTGGGGATCACAGACAGCCAGTGTTCTCTGACACTCTGAAAGCTTAGTTGTGAAAGACACTTAAATTTTGGTCTAAGCTGAATAAATTATTTATATATATGGTTTTAGTTTCCGAAGTGTCAGGAATTAGTTCCAATTTCAAGTGCCAAAATAGGATTCTGGTTCACTCCAGCAGTACTTCACCCTTGTTTCTGTACCTGATTGTCACATGTACTAACTTTTGTATTTGTATGCAGTGGATGACATTTAACTATTTCCTTCTCTGCCTGATTGCCATGTAATAACTTCCTTATTTCCATACTGGTGTAAAATAATCATACAAATTATGTGACAAATGTTTCTTCATTATGACACTTTATTAATGTTGATGGGTTTAATGGGATACTTCTGTGTGCTGGATGCATAACTTGTTAAATGCTTTAGCTACAGTGTCAGAGAATAGAAGGAAAAGAAGTTAGTGAGTGTATTGTTACAAGATGAAATGTCTGTTGTTGTGTGCTGTGTTGGATATGTTAAGTATTATAGTTTAAACTATTGAAATATTTGAAGCATCTTGCTCCAACACAAGGAGCTTAATTCAAAGTTTATTCTTGTTATTGTGTGCTGTGTTGGATATATTAAGTGTTATAATTTAAACTATTAAAATATTTGAAGCATCTTACTCTAACACAAGGAGCTTAATTCAAAGTTTATTCTTGAACATTATTTATTGTTGCCTAGTTGCTCTTTAGGTAATGACCTAATTTGTTTAGTGACAAAAATAACCATCTGTCTAACATAGAAAATAAAAATGCTATGATAATTAGATTTTACAATTTTTAAAATTGATCAATTTTAAATATGATTTAGAAAAATAAAATTAAGAAAAAGTTAACCCATTGGTTTTTGCTCCTGATAAGACTTATCCCTGTATAATAAACTTAGTATTCTGAAAATTGTTTAATTTCAAAGTTCAATCTATATAGCGATGTAGTTACTACAAAGCACATTCACACCAACAGCTACATAAAAGTAATGCTTAAGAAATTGTTATGTATTACACACACACACACACACACACACGTATATATATGTATATATCACCTGTCATATCATTCTTGACCAAGGTACAGAGACTCGGCTGATTAATTTATTGAAGGTGCTCTTAGTCATTTTATTACAGTGATATATATAACCCAAATCTACTACATCTGTTTGATTGCTTTTGTAATTTATTGAATTATATATTCACTTATTGATAAGCAAGAGAAATTGGTGATTAAATTTTAAAGCAAAAGCTTAGGCTTGCGAAATACTCTGCAGAAATTTCCACAGGGTTATAAAGGAAATCATATTATAATTGTCTCTTAGAATCATCTTTTTGGGAGATAGAATTGACTAGAGAAAACTATGCAAAAAAAAAAAAAAA
>NW_013666981.1:159187-162449 GCF_000517525.1 Limulus polyphemus
AGACACTTTAGTTAACATGGCTGATTACTTTTAGATTCTAAAATACACTCCACCTTTCCAGCATTAACCACTTGAAGTAATTGTATTATAACACCACGAAAAAAAATAAAGCTAACTCATAAACGTTTTTTTGTTCTGTAAATCAGCCTATTGTTAATTTATGAAATTAAAACTGTCAGTGGACTGGCATGAGGGATAATAGGTTGTTCTCCTAAAAGCCTTTTTTTGTAAAGTTTGTTTGAAAAGCACAATTTAAATCTTTTTTTTTTTTATGGTTTTAACTGTTTTAGCTTTTCATTATACAGAATGCTGTGTATCCAAGAAGAACTTAACCAACTGAGTGTGGAAATTCAACATTCTAAGTCCCCTCAAGGAACATTACAACCCACAGCAGTTACAACATGCCCCCCTAGATCTCCTAGTTACTATAGTTTAACAAATTCTGGAGGAGATCAGTCACAGCCAAAAGGAAAGGATGGTGGCATTGAATTTCATGACAGAAGTAGCCGATCTTCTGGGTGGTTTGATGGTCTACTAGGATGTTTGAAACCAGTTTGGAGCATTCTTGGCAAATCTGGTAACAATGAAAGTAAAGGTGAGAAATTATTCCATTTTATATCCATCATTATATTTTCAGTATATAAACATTTTAAAGGTGGGAAAAATGTAGTTAAGGTGACAGTTTTGACACCACCAATTTCAAAAAATTAATTATACTTCTCAAAAGATATTAGTATTAGGCCTATTATATTTTTTAACACAACATTCTTTATTCAGTCCCTTAGTGATTTTCAAAAAGAAGAAAAAGAAAAACCCTGGGGGTCTGAATAAAGAATGTTTTGTTAAAAATTATAATAGGCCTAACACTAATGCCTTTTATAAGTATAATTAATTATAATCATGCATCATCAGCTTAAGAAAGACATCAACACTGTTACTTCACAAATTCATTGTTTTCTAACACTAATATATATAAACTAAAATTCTGAATCTAAACATTTCAGTTATAATTTTATTGTGTTAGGTGATTTGAGTGAAGAGATACAGAGAATTTGTTTAAAGCTTAATGGTATCATTTGTCTTCATAAAAATAATAATGAGATACCAATTGGGAAGGGGATTAATTAGAAAAACAAAACTCCATGTGAAGTTTTTAATGTACTAATGCATTTTTCAAATGTAATTGTTTTAACAGATGAATGGGAAATACCATTTGAAAATATAAGAGACTTGCAATGGTTAGGTAGTGGAGCTCAGGGTGCTGTTTTTAAGGGTCATTTGAATAATGAAATGGTTGCCGTAAAGAAAGTGCGTGAAAAATCAGAAACTGATATTAAACATCTTCGAAAGTTGAATCATCCCAATGTTGTATCAATCAAGTAAGTTTTCTGTTTCATTTGTTTTGAGCTATCGCTTTGAACTTTGTATAGAAATATTTTGAAGTTCAAAATAATACTCTGAGTAGTTTTCAGTATGTGTTTTTGTATTTATGTATTATTATGTATTTATTCAAGGTTTAGCAAATAAGTATAACAAAATCCTCATGCCTTTCTTATACTTTGAAGGTTATTTTTTCACCCAAATGTTTAAGATGTTCTCTTTAAAGTTAATGTTACAGAAGCATTAATTGTTATATTTAAAAAAATACAGGTATACAGTCCAAAATAACTAAGAAACTATATTTCATTTTAAAATTACGAATATAATAATAATAAACACCCAAATTAATAAACCTTATCTGTAAAGTAGAAAAAGAGTGAGTTAACCTTAGAATTTTTGATAGGGTCCATATGATCCCATAGATTTTTGAAGCACATTTTTTAAAACTATTTTACAAAATTGCTTGTGGGCTTAAGTTGGTTATAAAGTTTCAAATAACAAAGTATGGCTCGAAAACACCATTAATACTGCAGTTAATTCCACTAATTATCACTAGGTTTCCCTTACATATTTTACATAGAAAGTGAGTGAGACAAGCAAAAACAAAAATTTATTTAATAAGATGCAGTATGTGGACCTTACTGGTAGTAGTGAACTCTATAAAAGCAAGGCGATAATTTTAGGGTAAAATGATGATAGTTACTTTGTTTTTTCTAGTTTAGCTATACCTCTGGTTTGAAATACTAAGGAAAACCTTTTCATCTACAAACAATTGTTTTTGTTTAAGTTATGCAAAATATACTTAACAGGAACCGTTCAAATGTTGTTTAGAAAGAAGGTATATGAAATATTTAATAGTTGTTTTAAGTGATACTGAGGGAAGACTGGACTGAAATCAGACAATGCTTATGTTTAGTTTGGATGTTAAATCAGTATTTTTCTATTGAAGACTGTTTAATATTAACTTATGATTACTATTAAAAGTTTTTTTATGACCAAAAATAATCATAAAAGTGTTGAAGTGATTGAATTATGTACATATGTGCTTTCCCAAAATTTACATAAAAATCAGATCTGAAAAGAAAGTGAACACAGCCTTGTAAAAAAGAAAAGCTAAAATATATTCTAGAAATGTAGCTTTATGTAACCAGAATAGAGAACAGTGAAATTATAAATGTAGACTAAATATTTTACATAAAAAATAAAATTGTACTCATCCAGAGCTGTCACTGAGATGATGTCTGATTAAGAAGCAAATTCATGTATCTAGACCAGTCAGCTTAGAAATGTTCTTCAACAAGTGGAAAAAGTTAGAGAAAGAATTCTGATCTGATTAGATGCAGAAAGTGAAGACTTTTGAAGTAAACATTCAGTGAAGACAAACCACTTGAATAATTTGGCAAGTTACCCAAAAGTGATAAAACACAAATTTTAATTCTTGTAACTTTGATAAACCAAGTTATTTTATATTTTAGAAAGAAAATGTAACATCTGTATGTTTTAAACAAGAGATAAATTTGTACATTTTGAGAGAAATGTATGAAGTGCTGCCAAACTGTTAAGAATTTAAGAAATGTTGCTTATATTTAAGCTGGTCATGTACAGCTGAGATGCGAGTTAGATTCACTGTTGTCAGTTGTATTATTTATAATTATTGGTGCAAACACACAAATAAACATAATGGTATCAATGAAAAAAACAGTTCATTTGAATTTTGATAATAAACATTTTGTATACTTTATGACTTTTACACAAGTTGTAGTCGGATGCAATACAGCAAAGCAACTTCATAAACATAATGCTGGTGTGGTAATTTAATTTTATCAAGGTATTTGTATTTCTTCACCTTGGATTTGAACCTGAAACCTGTCTCTAACCCTTC
>NW_013666981.1:162964-164480 GCF_000517525.1 Limulus polyphemus
AGCGTTTCTCCTCAAATTTGATGAGTAGGTGATTAATAGAAATCCAGGTTTTGATCAAACTGAGAAATGATGTTTTAGCATTTGAACATTTTCAAAGTGTGTATGTTTCTAAATAGGAAACTAATGACACTAGTGAGTTACTTTTGGTATGACAATTCAATATCTTATGAAGCACAGAGTTATTGTCAACCTCATATTTTATGGTTGATTGATGAATTGAGCTTATCAAAAATCTTTTTGGAGTGGGTTTATGAAATCCTAAACTATTATGGTGGGTATTTCTGGAAGGTGTGGAAAATGTTTTTATTCGGTTTTTAGAAGACTAACTTGAGAAACAGTAAATAGAAACTAAAATTACATAAAATATTTTCTCTTTTATATTCCAGTCATGGAAGTGTTGGAAATTTATGAATTATTGTTGTAAATAATCAGCTGATTACTTGGATGAGCCAATTGTGATCAGTTTTATGGCTGACAAACTGATTACCAATTGTTAAATTATTTAATTTGTATATCCATAGTTTTTAAGATCTTAAAATATATATGGTCAGTGAAATCAACTTAAAGAAAGAAAAAAAAAAGACATCTTTCAATGCATGTGGTTTCACCACATTTTAAAAACATTGCATTGTTTAAATACTTGTTTTTCTATAATTTCAGAGGAGTTTGCACACAGGCTCCATGCTTCTGTATTATAATGGAGTACTGTCCATATGGGCAGCTTTATGATGCATTGAGGAATGGCCAAGAGGTTCCACCTACAACAGTGGTTGATTGGGGTAAGCAGATTGCTTCTGGAATGAATTACCTCCATTCGCACAGAATCATTCATCGAGATTTGAAGTCTCCAAAGTAAGTGATTACTTAGCTATAATTACATTTCATTTTGTGGTCAGTTTAAATTATATTTTACTATTATTATTATAACTTGAATGGAGTATTAAAATTAAGCTGCACTGAATAGTAAGTTATTTCTGCATATGTCAAAGCAGTTTAGAGATAGATATAGAAAGCTTTCTCAAACAATTGTATTTCGTTTTTTCAACATAATATTTCTAATGAGAAAGAAAAAGTGAGTTCAAAACTATAGAAACCTCAGAAAATTGGAGATGTTATTTATTTTTATTGTTTGTGATAACTATTGATGTGAGACCCAAAATGTACTGTTTTTTCAACAATAAGTTGTTTTATGTATATTGAAAAAAAACCAAACCCCGAAATAAGTGAGCAAATCCCTAACCCTTCTAGTACATATAACATATATTTGCAAGTCTGGATTCCTCTTAATTACTAAATTGATTTTCAAGTTTTTGCAGCACAAGTAAAAACATAAAAAAGAAAATTTAAAACTATTAAAAGCTAAGTAGCGTTTCTCCTCAAATTTGATGAGTAGGTGATTAATAGAAATCCAGGTTTTGATCAAACTGAGAAATGATGTTTTAGCAGTTGAACATTTTCAAAGTGTGTATGTTTCTAAATAGGAAACTAATGACACTAGTGAGTTACTTTTGGTATG
>NW_013666981.1:165391-174528 GCF_000517525.1 Limulus polyphemus
GAAAGTGTTCCAAAATGCAACATTAATTTCTTGATGACCTAATTCATCTATGAGATACCAATGTTTGGTATTCTTTTTAGAAATGGGGGGGGGGGGGTAAAAAAAATTCCACATTATGAGGTAAACATTAGTGTTTTGTACCATTTATATCATAAATATTTTTAAACTCTCTTTGTTAACCTGTTGATCTTACGTGAAGTTTGTAAATGGTGACTGTGAGTTTTGTATGTAGATTGTGTGATGATTTTACTCACACTTAAAAAGTCAGCATAAGGTTTTGAATGAAAACTGAATGTGCAAGAGAACAATACTGATTGTTCTATTTTATAGTGTTCTTATCAGTCTTAATGGTACCCTGAAGATCTCAGATTTTGGAACATGTAGACAGTGGAATGAAATCAGCACAAGAATGTCATTTGCTGGTACAGTAGCTTGGATGGCTCCAGAAATTATTCGAAATGAACCATGCTCAGAAAAGGTGGACATATGGTTGGTATTATTATTATTTTTTTTTTTTTCATTATAATTACTTTTTTTAAAGTAATAGATAGGTTATGAAGCGATGATGATGGATATTAAGAATTACGATTAAAAATATTTAGGTAATCTATATATGTTTAGTAATTAATTTTTTAAAGAAACTACAGCAAATTAAAATATTGAAAAATTATGAATTTCAGTGTATAGTACATGTAATATATTAAAAGCTTGCTAGGCACTGCTTCACACAAAATTATATTAATATTTGACTAGATCAGTTAATCCATTTCTTCTCACAGAGATAAAGGGTGTTCAGTTGGTATGAAAGTTAATATCATCCTGACGTATTAAACATAAGAATTAAAAGATTTATTAACACAAACTATTTTCTGGTGTAATGGTAACATTGAAAATATTAGTCTATCTAAAGCCTGTGTAGTTTTTACATTTAGCAATGGATTATGTTAAACATTGTATAATGAGTGGAATTGACTAGGTAAGGATAGATGTTAAAATAGTGCTTGTAGTTGGATTTCTATACCTCTTAGCTATGTAATTGAGAGATTTTATTTCTGGAAAAAATTATTGTACAGACCATACAATGAATGTGTTTTGAGGTGTAATATAGGTGTAACACAGAGGTTTTATGCCTTATTTTAATAACTTATACATGCTAATTTAGTGCCATCTTGGGTGATGTTTTAACTTTTATTTGGATTCATGCTGAATTCCCAAATATTCAACAGTGCGATGCTACCATAAGTACACTAATTACCAAAGGATATTTGTATAGTAAGATTTCTGAAGAAAGGAGTCCTCAGTGTTCTCCCAGGGAGTTGGAAAACTCATACCAACAGGCTCCAAGGCCACACCACAAGCCAATCTGCAGCAATGCCTTTATGTCTTGGTTCATTAACAAACAAGGATTTAAATATGATATAGGCTCACTGTCCATAAGTTAACAAGCTTTTATCCACATTTGAAAATCAATGGCTGTTTTTCCATTTAAAAAAATGGACAAAGAAACTAAAATCATGGCAATCCCATTTAGCCATACATCTGTCATGGCCCCTGATGCAGTACTAATGAAATATTATGCTTTTGGTCTGCTTCATTATGGTCTTTTAGGCTATAATTTATATACTATGGAAAGCTTGTCAAGATGTTTTGTCTAAAATGACCTCACCATCCTTTCCAAAAGTTTGTTACAATAGAAAATATGGTATTCAACACTATTGTATAACCATGACTATCGCAGTAAGCATGACTGATGATGGAGGAAGCTGTTCCATAAGCAGCATGAGACTTCGCACAACATTTGTACAAAATAAGATGAACTTCAATAATGTGTTGTATTCAGCGAGGGTTTCAGACTACTTAGAAATCTTAGGAATAAAATTTGCTTTATATACTTATCTTAAGTTATTCTACATCCATAAGTATTTTTCACTTGTTTATAAATTTGAAACAAATATTAAATTTATGAAAAAGCTCAAAAAATCATTGTTAAAGGGTAATCTCATTATAAACTTGATATTTTCAAGTGGTTGTAAGATATTACCAATGTCCCTAAAATTGAGCATTGAACACCCTTAAAGATAAACAAAGATCAGACCTATTCATGATTATAAATGAAATCATGTACACATACATATATATATATATATATATATACATATATGCCTAGTTAAATATTAGGAAACAGAATCCTTGTTGAAAATAAATAATTCTGTGATTTTTTTAGGTCTTTCGGTGTGGTCTTATGGGAGTTGTTGACATGTGAAACTCCATATAAAGATGTTGATTCTTCGGCTATCATCTGGGGTGTGGGTAACAACAGTCTTCATCTTCCCATTCCTAAAACATGTCCGGAAGGATTTAAATTGCTCATGAAACAGTGTTGGTAAGTGGAGAGATTTGAGAAAACCAATTTCGATAATGGCCGTGCATTTAATATAAAATATTTTACTTTGTGAAAAACATGTTGTTTTTTGTGCTTTATACCTTGAAAGTAAAACATTTGAAACATTTTAACAAATAAGAACATGTTACAGGAGTGCCAAGCCTAGAAATAGACCATCATTTCGACACATCTTGATGCATCTTGACATAGCAGCAGTAGAAATCCTGAGTACACCAAAGGAAAAATACTTCAAAACACAGGTCAGATAAACAAAAAATGTTTTATTTATTGGAACTGCTAGCATTGTATGCTTTAGTAACATTTTGGCTGTTAAACTAGTGAAATTTACCTGTCAGACCCATGTTAGTTACATTAACTTACAGAATGGTTGAAAGTTACAAAAGGTCTGCAAAATATCAACTTAAAATCCAACTCAAATCAGGAAGTCTTACTTCTGAATTACTGAAAACCTCTCTTATTCAGTTTGTCCTCATGCTGTCAACAAAACATATGATTCAAAATTTCCAAATGTCATCTATAATTTGCAGAGCACGTATTACTTACACATAATTCTTCACTCTCTCACCTTTCATGTGACTTATTGTGTAATTATCAGGGGGTCTTACTTTTTTCCAGGAGGGCTCTATACTTGCATCCTGATAGAGCCATCCTATCAGAGGTTTGGGCTGCGACAGATGGCACTGCTGTTTTTCTCTTATTGTGTTACCTTCTCTGATGATCCTGATTCTCCTTTCTATATCTGGTCAGGGTTGTTTGTTCTTAGGCCCGGCATGGCCTGGTGGTTAGGGTGCTCGACTCGCAATCTGAGAGTCGCGGGTTCAAATCCCCGTCCCACCAAACATGCTCGCCCTTTCAGCCATGGGGACTTTATAATGTGACAGTTAATCCCACTGTTTGTTGATAATAGAGTAGCCCAAGAGTTGGTGGTAGGTGGTGATAACTAGCTGCCTTCCCTCTAGTCTTACACTGCTAAATTAGGGATGGCTAGCGCAGATAGCCCTCGTGTAGTTTTGCGCAAAATTCAAAACAAACAAACTGTTTGTTCTTATGTTGCAAAAACAGAATCTTTTTGAGGAAACCAGTATCATTGTTTATACCTCATAATGATTTGTGCTTTACAGATTTTTCTCTATCCACATTAACAAATTGGTTTGTGCAACTGATCCATCTTGTTTATCATGATGCACCCAATCACTTTAAGCATGAATGGTTACATCTCCTCAAATTCACCACTTCATTATTTCTTTGGCATCTCGTTCTCTCTATCCTTTAGTGGCTGTCTTGCAGGCAGACAGGGAGACGAATCTGAATTTTTTTTTATTATATTTATCATCGTTATATCATTGTACTTTCAGTTTCAGGATTCTGTTTGCCACCCGTGTTTATTCTCCAGGCTCAATGGAAACTGTTACTTGCGAGTTGTTATACATTTTCTCAATACACATTATTAACCATTTCTATGGTTTCTGAGCAATTATTTGATTATGTAAAACTAAATTATGGCCTCTCCTTATGTCAGATCTTGTGTCTGGATTTGTCCAACTGGGATCCTTACATGCCACATTTTCCTCAGTGTTTGTCCTAAACAAAATTCGACTTTCTATGCTGAATCTTAATGGGGGGGGGGGGATTTTGTCCTTTGGAAGTGTACAGAGGATGCCATCTTGTGGCTGATGATGCTCCAGTGGGTATCTTTCTCATTTTCATGTGCACTTCTTTGCAAGACACTAGAGATATCAGAAATGGAATTACCTTTCTTGCTAGATGTCTCAGCTCCAACTTGATCAATTTTTTCAATCTTATTTATTTATTCATTGATGTTTCTGCTGCAATCTCCTAAAGTTGTTGAGCCTATCCTTCAGATTGCTTCGTTTTTTCTTTGATTCTCCCTGAGAACCTACTAATGTGCCTATTGTGTGAATCACTGGAATTTTTCGATGTAGATACTGGTGGGCTACAGCCCTTGGACTACATCCATTAATAATATGTGACTGGGCTGCTCCACCAAGAACCTTCCACTGTGGGAGCAGCACATAGTATTCCTCCTATCTTTTCATGCCACAGGTACAATAAACTATTATTACTTTCAAAATTTACCCCTTTGCCTTAATTACAGGGCAACATGGGCAAAGAGTGCCCTTTGAGAAAATTGTTTTATTTCTGATTGTCCTTTAGGTCCAGTCTTTCTGTAAGGCTGATCTGCTCCATTCTTTCTTTCTTTAATGCAGTTCTACGAATAATTTTTCTTCTGGTTCTGGATTGTACTCTGACTCTGCTTGGCTACCTTTTTTGTAGTCTAGATTATCATCTTCTTGCCTTGTAACTTGTAATTTTGATCATGTTTACCAGTTCTCACCTCCTTTTAAATGTGGATATTTTAGCTTTCAGTATTTCACAGACAAGACTGTCTTAATTGAAATACATCTGAAATACTTTCCCATCTATAGCTGGGGTTTCATCATGACCATAACTTTCAGTAAAATCTAAGTTATGGTGGGAAATCAGAGCTTATGTAAGAACTAATGCATGTATGATAAGGTAATTGGAAGATGGGAGAATGGAAAATTAACTAACGTATGCTCTGCATTGCTTAAAGGACATTAAAAAATTTTGAGTCTCGTGTTCTGTTGACAGTATGAGTGCAAGCTCAATAAGAAAAAATTTCCGTATTTCAGAGATAAGTGATGTTTGAAATTAATTTTAGTTCAATAAATATTAAATTTTGTGAGTATGAAGAAATCTAGACCATTTTCTTTGGTTAAACTATACCTCCTACCCCTCCGTGGAACAAAGTTCTGTTTGTTCAGTCCGCTCGACAAGCATTTCCATAATGTTCAATATTGGGGACCTCTGTAGGAAGTACAGGTTCTCTGTATTCTAACAGTAGAAATAAATGACAAATTGTACTTGTAATACTGGAAAATACAATAAATGCAATTTCAAATAAAAGTATATCCAAAATCTTGATGATTGTGGTTAGAATTATTATTTTTAATTAGGAAGTACATTTTTAATTGGTTTCACCAAAATAAATAATGTCTTGAAACCGTCTGTTTCAAAAATCTCATTACAAAACACAATCACAGCACCCCAAATCACTGTCAGCCATGGTGCTAAAACAGAAATTTAGCAAACTGATTTCTTGAAAAGGATTAAACCTGCCCAGCTTCTTGTTCCATACTGATCAAGTGGAACATGACGTGCCACTTCACCTCACGAAATTCCTCCTGTAATAGCAAAGGAGTCACTAGGCACTAGTACATAGGGTCAGGGCTGATGGGGGGGGGGGGCAGCTGGCTCACTACAAGTGCATACTACTTAATGAAATAAAATGGCTACTGTTTTTTCATAGATTCATGACGAAATTTGTCATCTAAATTTCCTTTATGAGAAATCAGCAAAAGTTAATATATAGAATGAAATGAGGGCCCAAAGATATTACTGACCCCCAGGACCTGGGCTGGCTCTCGACACCCATGCTCTGATTCTATTTGAAAGTGCTCCGAATCCCCAGTTAGTGTCTTGAAAAATCAGAATAGAAAACTATGATCGGTATCATACTGAAACACCAAAAATTCCCATGCTTATGGGACCCCAAGCCCCGAATCTTTTAAGCATGTAGCATCACATCTGTCTAATATTAATAATAATAATAATAACTTTATAGTTAAACGTTGAACTTCATGAATGGAAATATAGTTTTGTATAAGCAAGTTTACAATCATGGGGGTAGTCCCTTTAATTTAAAGATTATTTTGTTACACCTGAAGAGCCATTTAAAAATGTACATAATTTCATATGTAACACTGAAAATAAATGTGAATATCATTATATCAATTCACACAGTTTTGAGTTATCTTGCTAAATTTGTAAGAATTCTTTATTAACCACCACTAGGCTATTCTGCTAGGCTAAAAAAAGATAATTACAAAAGTACTTTCTCTTATGGCTCTTCTCTTAATTTCTCTTATGGCTGTAGTAGGTAAGAAGACTTTTTTTTCTTTCTTCTCAAAAAAGTACCCAGTTTGCATCAGATTGAGCATTTTTCTATGAAGGAGGCTAAGATGAAACAGTGATTACTAACTATCATTTTCTTATACATTGTATAAAAGGTTTTATGAGTTACGCTTCTTATGTTTCTTATGGTCAGGCTTCTTGGAAGGAGGAGATAAAGCAGTACATGAATGAAATAAAGCAAGAAGGAAATCACGTTTCTCTTGTGGAGAAAGATCTGGTGCGAAGAAGAAGAGATGAATTGCGACATGCTCAAGACATTCGTGAGCATTATGAACGTAAATTAGAACGTGCCAATAACTTGTACATGGAGTTGGCAGCTTGTTTATTGCAACTAGAACAGAGGGAAAGAGAACTTTTGAAGTAAGTATTTAACATACTATGTTTGTTTTCCTTAGAAATCAAGCTTTTACGTTACTTTCTTTAAGTTCTATTGAAGTTATGTATGATTATTTAGTTCTTGTAAACTGGAATAACTTGAGGTTATATCAGTGTTTAATTTAGGTTTGATTAACTTAAACTTCATTCTGGTCCTGTTGAGAAAGGTTCTTTTGGATTTCAATACAACTTCATGCTCTTTGTACAAGTAGAACAGCTATTTATTTAATGGTGCATTTCTGTAATCAAAGTGTGCTAGAAATCTATTGCTTCTACAGAAGAATATAATATTTACAAAGACTTACAATTACTTATCAATGAAAATCAAGCAATTCTTTAAATATGATGAGTGAGAAATCAGTTAAAGAATAATTAGAATGGCATTTTTTTAAATAATTACAACATAATCAAAATAATTTCATGCTTCTACCCTTTTATGCTTAGGCTTATGACTACTAAAGAGCTTAGTTGTAAGCCTAGGCTTTATAGAATACCAGTATACATGCTCACTTGTCATCTCGTGTCATTATTTTATTAATAATAGCATGAAAGTTAAATGCAACTCTACTTTGAAAGTTGAGAAGTTTTTTCCTTGTTATTTATTTGTATATACAGTGGAACTGCTCTCAATCACACAAAAGTTCAGTTTGTAGGGGTTTCAAGTTTAGAGAGGGTTTCCACTATAATGAAATATGAATTGGTGAAATTGTGTGTGTAAATGTCCCTTGAATACCTAAATGTTACTTGTTGTTTATTCTTCTTTATTTGTAACAACATAAGATAATCTTTCTTTAACTTTGATAAGTTTTCAAGCACCTATTCAGATATACTAATTATGAAACACTTAGTTTAGTATAAAACGTATAACATTTGGACAAAGTTTATTCCTGTCATCTGGAAAAAAATTTAATACACAAATATATCATTTCATATACATTATCCAATCATCATTAATGTATATAATGATATGTTGATTAATCTTTCTACACAAAATTGCAATTTTGATTTAAAATTGGTGTATTATAAAATACGTACCATAAGAAAGTGAATAGGTAAGTCTTGCATGCATAATAGATTTTCTATCTTAAACTAACAAGTTTCACTTCTTAAATTGCTGGATATGGGTAGGCAAGATTTGATATGTTTTAAGGTTTTGAATTCCAGGGTCTTCTTTTCTTATACGTTGAAAATACAAGGGAAAAATCAGGACTTAGAAAATCATCCAGTTTTAAAGGATTACTGATTTAGAGAGGTTCTACTGTACATACATATTTTGTATGTGTGTGTCTGTAGTAGTTTCTGTTATATACTGATGCACAAAAGAAATGCAACACTCAGGTCTAATTGGATGTAATCCTATATTTCAAACATAGATATGAAACAAAATCACAGGAAATGTCCACAAAACTACAGATCAAAGAAACATGGTAAGTTAGTATCAGGTGTGAGCTCCCCAAGCGTAAATACAATCCTGACATTGTTGATGCATAAACCTGAT
Source organism: Limulus polyphemus (assembly GCF_000517525.1). Taxonomy (NCBI): domain Eukaryota; kingdom Metazoa; phylum Arthropoda; class Merostomata; order Xiphosura; family Limulidae; genus Limulus; species Limulus polyphemus. The sequence continues at coordinate 173,686 of NW_013666981.1, forward strand.
CAGACTGTGTATAGACTGGTGTGGGATGTTCGGCACTCTACCTGTGCAGCTACAACCAGCTGATAAAGGTTAGCTGGTCACAGTTGTCTCCTGTTGATGGCATTAACAAGCCATGTCCCACAGATGTTCTTCCAGGCTCAAGTCAGGAGAAAAAGCTGGCCACAGCGAGACTTCAAAAATGTTTTTTTTTTCTTGAAGCTGTGCCATTGCAATCTTAGCATTGTGTGGTTTCGCACTGCCCTGCTGGAAAATCCATACTTCCAGATTGGCTTGAAGATGGATCAGATGGGTATGACAGTCCTGGGCTTATGTGGTGATCCTTTGGCTTTAGGACATGTTCTGTCCTTCACAGAGATGGTTTCCTTGCTTTTCTGGACTAGTTGGTTGATTGATAAAACAGAACATCTTATTCTCTGGGCATCTTCCCGCACAGACATGCTACCGTCAATCATTTCAATAGCAACCAAGTGATCTTCATTACTCTGCATAGACCTCAGCATCTTTTTTTTCAGCTTTCCTACAAAAAATATTGTATTACATTAATCTTAGCGTTGATGGTATAACTAATAAAATGTTTAAATTAAATATTGAGAATGTAAGTTCAGAATTTAGTAAAATTTTTAATTTCATTCTGAATAGTGGAGTGTTTTCTGAACTATGAAGTGAAGTAATGACCTATCCAGGTGATGTAAATAATCCAGAGAATTATAGAGGAATATCAGTGCTAACTGTGATGAGAAAAAATATTTGAAATAATTATAAATTTTGAATTAAATAACTGGGCAGATATAAATAAGAAATTATATGAAAAACAGGCAGGATACAGAAAGAAGCATTCGGCAG
>NW_013666981.1:175528-202536 GCF_000517525.1 Limulus polyphemus
TTATAAATTTTGAATTAAAATAACTGGGCAGATATAAATAAGAAATTATATGAAAAACAGGCAGGATACAGAAAGAAGCATTCGGCAGTTGATAATATTTTTATCTGTATTGTCTTGCTGAAAGTTATTTATCTAACAGAAAAGGGAGATTTCACTGTGCTTTTATAGATTTCAGTAAAGCATTTAATATAGTTTCTTCTGAATTATTATGGAATGAAATTATCAAAAATAGCATAAAAAGAAATATTTTTAAAGGGATTGTGAGTATGTATAAAAAAAAAAAGAGAAGAAATCGTGCAAGAGCTCAGAAAGGACAAACATCATTTTTTAAATATGAAGTAGGGACATGGCAAGGTTGTATCATAAGCCTTTTCATATTTGTCTATTTGTATGACCTTATAACACATGAAAGAATATGATTTTGGAATTTATGTTAATAATAAGATAGGTACTATTGCAACTCTTCTGTATGCTTATGATTTACAGGTGTTTCACTAAACAACAGTGTAGCTACAAGATATGTTAAATATTTTTGAAAACTTTTATAAGTCAACTAATGTACATATTAATATGCTGAAATCAAAAGTTATAACTTTTAGAAGGGGAGGTATCTTAAAATCTTCTGAACATTGGTGTATAGGTAAGGAAAGGTTGGAGGTAGTTTTGTATTATAAGTATCTGGGAATTGCAATAACTAGTAAACTGTCTTATTATGCTATGACAGAACATTTAACTAAACAAACTGAAAAGGCAAGCCTTATGATAAGAAAATAAATGGAATTTCAATGAAATATACTTTGAAGTAATTAAGGAAATGGTAACTCCAATTTTGTTGTATGTTTTTTTTTCTGATTATTTTAAATAGGAAAAGTACAAAATACATTTTGTAAATATTGTTTAGGGGTTTCAAAGAGTGCTAAACATGTAGCTGTATTGGGTGAATGCAGAAAGCTACCTCTATCTGTTAAATATAAAGTATTGGCTTAAGCTTATAATAATGGAAAATAATAGGTTCTCTGAAGCATGTTATGATATGGTTAAATGCTTAGATGAAAAAGGAAGAGAACATGGGCAAGTAAAATAAGGCATTGTCTTTTCACATATGGATTTGGTTATGTATGGGAAGCACAACAAATTGGAAATTAAAAACTTTTTTAAAGAAGAATTTTAAGCAGAGGTTTGAAGATATTTATGTCCAAAACTGATATTTACTTATGTTATTGTACTACATTTTTAATCTTAAATCAGTTTTAGGACCACAAAGATATTTGTTCATACAATTTGGAAAGTTTAAAAGGTCAGCTTTGGGAAAATTACATATCTCAAATCCTGATTTTGAATCAGAAATAGGCTGGCATGAAATTTTAGATACATCAGAATGATGGTGTTATTATTGCCTCAAAAATGAAGTAAAAGTCATAGGAAATGAGTATCATGTTATCTTTGTTTGTCCACAATCTAATGAATTAAGGAATACGTTTGTGTGTGTGTGTGTGTGTATATATTGTTATATTAAACTTAGTCATTATAAGTATGACTCTTTATTAAAAACTCAAAATGTAAAAGTATTGTATAATTTAAGTGTACTTACACCTAAAATATTGGGAATGAAACAAAAATGTATGATATTACGACTACAAAAGCCTATTAAATATATGTTAAAAAAAATGTTGATTTAAACTTAAACTGTTCTAATGTAATGTGCCACTGGTCTAAGTGTCTGAAATAAAGTTATTCCTATTATTATTATATCACAAAATGTTTTTTTTAGGATGTTTATCACTGGCATAGCCTTGAAATAACAGGTACAACCTTATCAAAGCCTTAAACCATATTCTATTTTTAATAAAATTAAAGTATTTTTCAATAAGTACATTTTTGCAGCCATGCATAAGACAAGTAATTTTAATTTCATGTCCTATAATTCACTGAGATTTTACAATGAGGATTTCTGAGATGATGAACAAATACAACATCGTAATGTGCTGGTCTCACTCACCATAACTGTGAACACTTTTCTTCAAGATGTTTATCATATTTTGCTTATGTATGGTCATATTCATAACTTCTGTTTAAATTTCTGTATAGTGCTATGGTATATTTTCCTGTTGCAAGGATACTTTATAAGTCATTATTGTTATCAGACCTGTCTTGCTTAGTTATTACGGTTAAACAGTTTTAAGTGTGTCCTTGTAGTTCCCTTTTATTGACTTGTATATTAATAGTGTTGCATAAATTTTATACACTCATTCCATTTATATTTTGTCTGTTATAAAATTTTGATAACTGTTGTTAATTTCCCAAATTTGATTGTATAGAAAAAGTTTTAAGACTTTGCATGAAACTTTGTTTACCAATCAAAACTGGAAGTTTTAAATTTCCTTATTATAAATTCCATTGGTATTTATTTAACTGTAACACTGTATTGCAACACTAGTAGATATTGTATAAAGAACCACACTCATGGAGCTTACCCCATATTTTATCTGTATTTTTTATTTCTGTTCACTGCTGTGTAGTGCAACTTAACATAATTTGAAGTCAAAAGTATATAAAAAAGTACATAGAGAAACACTAAGAAAATCAAGTGAGGCCTAACTTTTGGTGTGTGGAAGAGTGACTGCATAATTAATTTTTAAGATAAACATTCCCTCATGAATAATCCCATTTAATGCTTCCAGCAGACCTACACATACAGATTTTTCCAGAATAAGTATCAAAAGTCTAGCTAGTATTGAAACATATTTTATTGAATACAGATTAGAGTGTTCAATTACAAGAATAGATATATTGATTGAAAGAATGTTTTTAATCTTTCTCTGGTATCAACCTTTGTAAAATTTGTATCCATTAGTCTACTTGCATGTAAACTTGAAATATTGTATAACTAGGTATTTCCGTATTTTCAGTGTTACCTGAATCTGAAGTCTGTTTTTGAGTATAATTTGAAATTTTATGACAGATAACTAAATTCAGTCTTTCTTTATGCATAAACATTTCTAAACCACAGTTCTTAATATGAGCTATATAGTTTGTTTTATATTTACTGGTTGTAGAAGTTTTCTTGTATATACTTTTCTTATTGCAATATTCAGATTTTTGTTAATTCCTTCAAATAACATTTATTTTTCTGATAACTGACCTTATTTTATCTTGTAGGCAGGAACAAGCTATACAACAGTGTTCAGGAATAAAGCCTCATAAAAAGCGCATAGTAAGACCACTGCTGAAAGCCCATGAAAGGCTTGGCAAGAAACGAAGCTATAAGTCACAGTCAGAAAAAACCAGGTTTGTATGAATAAGTGTGATTATTTTATATATTATATATTAAAATATGGGTTTTTATATACGGGGCATGACATGGTCTGGTGTTTAGAGTGCTTAATCTGCAAGTTGTGGATTCAGCTCCCATCACCAAACGTGTTCACCCTTTCACCAGTGGGGGGTGTTGTAACATTTGGTCACACTGTTCAATTAGAGTAGCTCAAGAGTTGGCAGTGGGTAATGTTGACTAGCTGTTTTTCCTCTTGTTTGTAACTTCTAAATTAGAAATGGCTAGCACAGATAGCCCTTGAGTAACAAACACAAAACAATTTTATGTAAGCTACAGGATATTTTATCACCAGTTTAAAGCTACTGCTTCTGAACCTGAAAAAGAACAAAATATAGATTGGTACCTAAATTTTTACAGAAGCAAATAATTTTCCCCTACACAATTATAATTAATAAATCAAAACATTTTTAAAGTAAATGCTCCCTTTTTGCCTCGTTGGTAGAAATGGTAGTCTTAGCATAGTTGTATAGGCTCAACCATGCATACTTGATTTAAGTAAAAATACACTTGGATTTTGTTTCCTATTTTTTTTTTGCTCTTCCAGTATGATTTGGACATATGTAGAACACTAGTGAGTGAGTATTTACTATGAAACTTTTTATACATACACTTTTTATACACTTGATTCACATTAATGGGAGTGAGTTAAAGTGCATGTAGGTTTTTGCTTTTCAAAAAAGTTAAAAAAATGCAAAAGATGTAGGTTTCTAAAAATAATGTTAGAAAACCACATATTTTGCATTCTTAGAATCTTCTTGTAGCAGTAGTATTGCAGATAACCAACAATGCTTTGCTTACAAGCAACATCATTCACCATTTCCCCTTTCCATTTGGGACATTCCAGCTCGATAGTGATTCCAAAGACACCAACCAAGCAGAGTGGTTTGTCAAAGTCACCTCAAGAGACAGTCATGGATGAACAGGTGTTATACGGTCACCAGTAAAATAATTTGTTGATGTGGAATATACATCTGGTGTCACTGGGATCTGTGGAAATCAGTTTAGATAGAAAACCATTGAGAATGGGCAGAGGGTGAAGTAGAAATAGTTTCTCAACACCTATTTAAAGACCATTGTGGACAGTCAACTCTCATCATAACCATAGATGATTCCTAACCACAAATAGTGTGAGAGCTGGTGGAGAATTCAAGCTTCTCACAAGCAGTACAAGAACGAAGCTGGATGCCATAAAGCAATCTTTCATGTGGATTACTGAAAGCAATGAACTGTAAATAGACACTGCCACAAACATAATATTTGAAACCAAGTTGCAGATAGTACTGCATTAATTTCAGAGTGGTTGGTCCTCAGATGGAAAGCAGAAAGCAAAGCAACTGCATGGTAATACCATCACCTGATGTATGTATACAGGGGTAAAAACTAAATGAGGAAGCTGACATTCTTGAAAGAGAAACCTTTATTGGTAGGATATCAACCTCTACATTAGTAAGGCAAAAATGGCAAACATGGAAGTTCTTGATCAACATTAAGAGGGGAACAAGACTGTTGGGAAACAGTGTGCCATGTTTTGTAACTAGAATAATAAAAAAATGGGAAATTAGGAGAAGAATATACGACCAGAAGGCCACTGGCAACATCAGTAAAGGAACTTTCTTCTACATCCTGTAAGGCAGCATTCTCCACAAACCCTAGGAGTGTCACCTAGTGCTGACTGCAACACCTCATCTCCTTGTATTGGAGGTTATTAAAGAATCTGAACTCCAGTGTGAAACTTCTGTAAGCTGTACTTCATAGTATCAGAAATGTTCTGTTTGGTTTTAGCCATATCTTGCAACTAAATTAAGTTTTAAACATTTAACTGTTGAATATGATTCTTTCAAGTTTTGTTTGTAAGTCACTCATTGCACCTAAAATGATATTGTCAAGTTTGTAATAGTAAACATGGTATTTTTGAACTTTTTCATTATGAATAGAAATGTGATTTAGAATATGTACATAAAATAATAGAGATAATACTTTCACACTAAGCCTACATCAGTGAAACTAAATCTTAAAATGTTGTGAAATCATGATTCTTTTTAAAATTTACGTTCTGAGTAAATTTTAAGAAATGTGATAAAGTTTGAATAACTGGGTACTAAGAGTTGAGAATAATCTCTACATCAATGATGCATGATCAAGCAAGTTGCAGACAACAGTTTTGAATTATATGTATTTGGAGTAATATTATAAATTAATAACCTGAGTATGCCTTATTTACAGCCCTGAAAGTCCTCAAAAACTTGGTGCCATAGCTTCTAATTTTGTCACACCATCCAGTCACTTTTCAGCTAAAGCCCGGATTCGCCGTGCTCGTCATCGCCGAAATGGCAGCTGTGGTGGTTCAGGAACATACCAGTTTGGAGGGGCTGGGAGTCATAATTCTTCTCCCAAGCCTAGTCCAAGGAAAGAACAACAGTGTGTGGTAGATAGTGAAGTTCAGACAGATGGGATGGATTTACTAAGTGAGACTGACTTGACAAGTCCCATTGTTACCGTATCAAAACCATTAGTATTACAAACTCAGCCAATTGAAGATGATGATATTGAATCTGGATGTCATAGTGATAAAACTAACTGTAATGCCTTCTGTAAAAAATGCCACACTCCATTAAGTGATACTGAATGTTCCAAATGTGTGAAAAAATTTCCAAAAAGTATTGAAACTCCAGTTGAGGAGCAAGGAGACTCTTTAGAGCCCTCAGACTCACAAAAAAATTCTGAAAAATGTTCAAGGCCACATGAAAATTTTGATGATAGTAATATGAACACAAGAGAAGAGACTCTTGGTTCTGAACATAAACCTAGAACAACCAACAAGTCGAGTGGCAATGGTTCAACCACCTCATTTCCATTGGTACAGGAAGGTCTTAGTCCAAAGATAAGCCAACGACGAAAACGGATGATCAGTGACAGTGATGAATCGCCCACTGCTGTTTCAGTTCCCATTCCTGTTACTAGTGGTCATAGGTGGTCTCTTGGTCCTCATAGAAACTCACAAGTATGTTATGTTCTTTTGTTTGTGTTTTACTTCTTTAAGCAACAACAGTAAAACAAATTGTGTGTGCGTATATGTATTATAGATGCATACATACATACGTACGTACACACATAGACACACAATGCAGTTATATATTCTAAATTAGATATCTATATCTTGTAATTTGTTCTTCAATATATACATGTATGAATTATTTAAAGTAGAGAATAAAGTGAGGTGTTTTATTCATAATTATAGAATGTATATTTAACTTGTTAACTGGAATTGTGATAATTTAGAATTTTGCACAGTCTATTTCTCAACAACTGTTAAAATATAACCTGTTTGAAATGATGTTTTGTATTTTGTTCAGTAGATTATCATTTGGGTCATATTAGGGGTTAGTTCTGGTGAAATAATTTGCAAATTTGAATCTCTAATGTGTTTCTATATTAATTATGTTCTCATGTATACTATTGAGGCTTGATAGTTAGGGTGCTTGACTCACAACCTGCAAATTGCAGGATGGAAACTCATCGCCAAACATGCTTGCTGTTGAGCTTTATAATGTGAAGGTCAATCCCATTATTCATTAATAAAAGAGTAGTCTAAGAGTTGGCAGTGGGTGGTGTTATCTAGCTACCTTCTACCCTCTGGTACAGTGGTTCTCAAATGTTTCAGCTTCGCATACCAATTTTTGTTAAATTTTTTAAAATTACAAACCCAGGCCTAATTTTAAATATAAAATTTAAAAAATCTTATAACAAAAATTCATATTTTTAACACTTAACCATTAATGTGAAGTGTGACTGTTTTTCTGTCACAATTGAAGAATATGTGGTACCATTTTTGTCAATTTTAAGGGAAGAAAATACTGGCGAGTCTATAAGTGAGGAGAGTAGTATGCATATGTATGTGGAAAGCTCAGATAGGGCTTATTTCAAATTTTATGATTTTTTTATATTAATCGTGTCGTGTACCACTGACATTAGCTCCACATACCGCCAGTGGTACGCGTACCACAGTTTGAGATTCTCTGCTCTAGTATATCACCTTAAAATTAGGAATGGTTAGCTCAGATACCTCTGGAATAGCTTTGTACAAAAGTTACACATAACAAATAAACAAACATACTTATGAATAGCCAAAAAAAACAACTTGTTCTGTATTTGTAAAAGTTATTTGGTATCATCACTTAAGCCTTTTTAATTCAATCAATTTTTTATTTACTTAGGTAATCAGACACTTTTTTTAAGTGCCACCTGGGAATAGACATTGAGTTTTTTTTAGGTACCAAAAAAACAAACAAACTTGTAAGTGTACATTTATTGCAAGGTTATTTTTCTGTTCAAATACATGAGCATGTCCATCATTTTCACAGCCAACTTCTTGTCTGAGTGCTTTTCTACATTGGGCTTGTATGGGTTGTCTCATTGCTGAAATCTAGAGCTTAGTAGTCTAGCCTAGAACATAGATAGATCTAGATTTGAATGTAAGTGGTTGTGAATGTAAATATCAAATCAATATTGTAGGGACATGTTATGATTTATTTTAGATCTAGACCTAAGTCTAGTGCTTGGATTGCATTCATCTATAGAATTATATATTAATTGAAAGCTGCTCTTCTGCTGTAGAATTGATACTAAATGTAAAGTATTATGTGGTGTAGATCTCCAGCTTTCAAGTCTTTGGCAATATTTCTAAGAACTATATATAGGCTTTCTGTTTGGCATTAAGACACCTATCTTGTGCTATTGCTAATAATGTTAGCCCTGTTAAAGCCTATATTTTTTTAAAGTGGTCTTTTTTTTTCATGAAAACTGACCTATAAGACCCATATATTTTCAACCAACCCGAACCACATGTATTTATGTTTTTAAGAAGTCAACTTCTTACATAATAAAATGCAAAAACATGTGACTTGTATACTAACATCTTATATATTCTTTTTTCAGTAAGTGTATGAAATTGGTAATTATTATTTAGAAAAACATAATAATTCATTTGTGTATTCAGTGATATTGTGATTTTATTGATGGTTAAGGTTGAAAAATTAGTTGTTTGCCAAATTTTAGTATCGAGTGACTGCTGCAATATCTTTTGTGTCAGTTACGCACATCCTTTTAAATTCTTATGTGCCTGACATAATATTTAGGAACATTTGGCACCAAGGATGTTTTAATTTTAAATTCTGTGTATACTTTTATGTTTGTGTATAATTTATGTGTACTGGTCATGTTGTATTACAAACCTCTTCTTTTCCTGTGACTTAACAGAGGTTTCCATACAGTTCTGAACTTGGATACATGCGTGTATTTTTAATTCATAAAGTCTGATTTATTTTTACTTTAAAATCTTTTACTTTTTTTATTATTATTTGTGCAGTTGGTGAAAATGTCTTGATGAAGACCTTCAGAATTCTGTTTTAACATGGAAAAATCTAATAAACAGACTTACAACTCAAATATTAAATAATGTTTGAATTTTTTGTTTTAAAGTTGGACCTCACTGACATTTAATTGGGATGTTTTTACAGTTTTCTCTTGGTATACTGAACACATTAGGGTAGATTAAATTCAGAATAAGAATTACTAACAGCATTTGCTGCATGTAAGTTTCAAAAACTTGGATTTATGTATGTGTAATAATCAGTATTGATTGTTCGAAACAGAAGGCAGTATTTAAAAATAGATGAAAATATTCTCTTATAAGGTTTTGTAGTGGAAAGTTTGAGTGGCATTGCATTTGGGCTTAGAATAGGATTATTTAATAATATAAAAAATATATGAATCGGGAACTTTTGGTGAAATAGAATTTTTACTGGTCATAAAATTATGACAATAATATGTAAAAATGACTTAATTTATTTGGGGTCATTAATTTTCAAAATGATTATGAAATAGATTTCAGCGTACTAAGCAAATTATGGCTTGAATGATCTAAGGATAAGTATTAATTATTCAGTTTCTGCTCTGTATTAGAGTGTAATATGCTATTTAAACACCATATTTCCATAAGATTTAAAGGATATTGTGAATAGAATAAAAACTTCTGTATGTAAAAATCACAATCTTGAAACAAATAGCATATTATTGTAATTATAGATGCTTATTATAAATTTCAGTTTAAATGACGATACTTCAGTACTGATTGCTTGAACACTTTTTTTAATAATTTGCTTCATAATTTATCGCCCCCTGCAGACTTACAATGCTAGAATCCGGGTTTCGATACCCGTGGTGGGCAGAGCACAGATAGCCCATTGTGTAACCTTGTGTTTAATTACAAACAAACATAATGTATCATAGTTTATGATTGTTGACTAGCTTCTTGTGAAAGAGGTTAAAACATATTGTTATGTAATTGTTGGTTTTTAAAGATTTATTCCATCTTGTATTATACTTTTCACTATTAGTAGTTTGTAGTAGGGTTAGAAATGAATCTAATTTCTGAATTTATAAAGTAACATGTAATAGTACAAAACATTCAAATACAAGGTACTCATTTCTTTTTTCTGTGGTGAGTTATGACTAATGGTGTATTTAACGATGTTTAGTAGGCTACTTTTAACCTTATAAGTACTTGCATGAGGTTGATATGGACTCCTGCCAAGTAATAATGGTCCCTAGTTTATTAAGTTTACAAAGAGATTGTTTTCTGTGGTGACTTTACTGAAAAAGGACTATAAAGATAAGTAAAAAAATAGGGTTTTGCAAATAGGTAAGAAAATTTTATTAATGGCATGAACTAACATGGGGTATGGTATGTGACCCATGAGCACTTTGTGGTTTAAGTTGTCAAAATTTTTTATATGTTTGAAATAGTAATGTAGTGTAACTTTTGGATCATATAGTTTTTAACCCTTGCTGTGTGTGTGTGTGTGGATTGAGGTCTTGGGTACTAAAATATACTCTGTTTACCCTAAATCTTGTGAATGCAATGTTTCAAAGTTGCCCCCCCAGTGGCACAGTGGTATGTCTGTGTATATATTTGGCTAAAAACTGGGGTTCGATACCATCGTGGACAGAGCACAAATAGCCCTTTGTGTAGTTTTGCTTTAATGGTTTAATGCTTAATGATAAAAACAACAAAAACAGTATTTGAAGGTCACCTTTCAGATTTTTTCAAATTTAAATGAAAGGTGTCAGTGTTGTGAATATCTAGAAACTTGTTATAAGGAGAGCAAATTCTCTGTATACTTTAAATAAAAGTCCAGATGTACACCTTTTTGAGTGGAATATTTATTTTTTTAACTTTATAACAACGTTTCAACCACTTGTGGGGCCATCAGAAGGTAAACTGTTGTATGAAATATTGCACAATAGATGACAGTGTCTCTGAACTTCTATTTGTGCCATTAAGTTACCCCCCCCTCACACAAACACAGATGCTTTACCAATAACTGTGCAGAAGTAGGTGCATAATGTTATATATTAATGCATACATTTAAGATTACTCTTTTTTTTTTTTTACAGGTGCATGATGACAGTAGTTCAGAAGAGGAGGGAGAAGTTGATGATAGTGATGATTGTGTTCTTAGAAATCAAAGGTTCGTTTCTTCAGTTGTCACTTTTTTAATTAAATTTTCATTGGGAATGTTTTTGCTTGCTACATTAACTTGCAAATATAATTGAGTAGGATTATTTTTGGTTTTTCAACTAACACCCATTTTCTCACATTATGGATTTAATGTTAATCAATGACTAAAAAGTTTATTTTATTGGTGTCGTAATATTTAGTTAATCCTCCATATGTGTATGTAATAATACCATGGTTATCAGATTATCAAGTTTTAGTTTTTTCCCAGAATAACTACTGAAAAAAATACCTAATTTAAGTAGGAAAAAAAATTTTCACTGTTTAATAATGTGAACAATATATTGGTATAAAGTAATATAATATTTTTTTAAAAATCTCAAAAATTAAGTATTACTAACCAGATAAAAATAAACTCCTTGACTAATCTGTAATCAGATATATACCTTTAAGATGATTTATATAGTGTAGAACACATTGGATTTATAGGTTTTGAAAAATATGTAAGTTACAATTTCCAGTAAATAGGCTAAATTTCAAAATATTTTAAGTTTTACACACACAAGTGTGTTTATATTTTTTTAATTAAAATAATTTCTAGTTTTTATTTAGGTCTACCCGAGATTGGTTCATTTTGATGGTTGACCAGTTTTAAACTTGTGAAAATTTATCCATAAATAATTGCTTGCCAATGCATAGATAGATAGAACTTCCACACAGTTTTGCACTAAGTTTAAATATTTGTAAGGTGAATAATAATTTTCTACTATGTATGGATAGATAATCAATGCCACGAAACAGTTGTAGACTCACAAGTTAGCTTACCATGCTGATAGTCCTGTGCCAAGTTAACTTCCCATGCTGGTAGTCCTGTGCCAAGTTAACTTCCCATGCTGGTAGTCCTGTTCCAAGTTAACTTCCTATGCTGGTAGTCCTGTTCCAAGTTAACTTCCTATGCTGGTAGTCCTGTTCCAAGTTAATTTCCTATGCTGGTAGTCCTGTTCCAAGTTAGCTTCCTGTGCTACTAATCCTGTCCCACATAAATTTCCCATGCTGGTAGTCCTGTTCCAAGTTAACTTCCCATGCTGGTAGTCCTGTTCCAAGTTAGTTTATTGTAGTGATAGTCACGTGCCAAGTTAGCTTACTGTGCTGGTAGTCCTGTGCTAAATTGACCAGACTGTCAATTACTTGGGTCTTTCAGAGCTCTGCTTACTATTATAATTGCTGTTTATGTCATCCCATGACTTTTTGTTCATTTTTTATGGAATAAAAGGTGTCTAAGATGGAGGACTTTAGTGTTTGTAAAGAATGTTGGTTGCTTTGTTTTTGAGAACAGATGTGATTTCTTTCACAGGATAGTTGGAATACATACACAAAGCAGCAGGCAGTCTGTGTCAACTCTTAGCTCTGAAGGCAACCTCTCTGAGGAGGAGAACACTAGTGAATACTCAAGTAGCCACTGTACAACTAATGACCTCCTGTCCAGCACCTCCAACCCAGACATCCCTCATCACGTGGACCAGGAGAAGGAAGGCAACCGTACAGATATCATTCAGCGCCACAGTATATGTGGAACAGGCTCTGCCTCCATTACTTTTAGAGAGAAAATACGACTGCCAAAACTTCGACATGTTAGTTATTGTTTACTTAAACTTAAGAGTATGAAATAACTATGCTACTTTTTAGTTGATATTGTCTGATGTCAGTGTGTACAATTTTCTTCTTTTTTTTTGCTTTGATTAATAGCTATGTGGTTGTGGTAATTAAGGAGATATTAAGGTTTGAATGTTACTTTCTCATATAGAACTCAGAAGTTGATATTATTCTTTGGAGGTAATTATCTTATAAACTGTCATGTAAAAGTATTAAACAGTTTATAATTCACACAAAGCTATTAAGATCTGATGGAAATACTGTATGAAATATGGTAACATCAAACTGAGAATTTTGATATTTTATAGATTTCTAAGACTTACACCACTATAACAAGTAAATATGATTTAATATATGATAATAGTGGAGGACTACAAGAGAAAACATTAAAAAAATGCTTTAAAACATTCTCAAAAAATAAAAGGACCGTCATTGTTTCTTTAGATTTTTTTATAGTTCTGTCGCCTACAGATTTTACATCTTTTCAGCTGATTCATATTTCTGCCTTGTTAGCTTTACTTGTAATTAGTTTGTATAAGTTTGTATTGCTGTATTGAATTATTCTGATGAAGGGAAGCATAAACAGAATCTTCATGTTAACTTGCATGTTTATGTGTATTGAATTGCAAACTTAGAAGAAAAAAAATTGTCTAACAAGAAAATCTGATTCTATCTCTTTCCTTAGAGCCCCCTTCCACCAATCACAGATGTGTACAGCTCACCAGCCCTGTCTCACAGTTCCTCCTCTGCATCAGAGACTGAGAGTGTGTCTGACATTACAGTGGCAACTGCCTGTCCAGACTCTCAGGGTAACACAGAGACCACAGTATGGTGATAGACTTCTGGTAATAGTAACAAACGGGAAGGTAAATGATACCTGTCTTTGTGTTCTATCGTCGTTATTCAAACTGTTGCAAGATACAGTACAGTGAAGAACTTAAAACTATTGTATAGTGTAATGTAAACTGACATTAAGTAGTGCCTGACGTGATTGTTGCTAGTGTAAGTCAGGAGAGATTGTTAAATTTGTTTTGGTAAGTTTTGCAATCAAGATTTTTCTCTCCATGTTCATAAATACCTATAAATTATCTTACTGTGCAAAGAAAAAGCTACGACTGTTGTAAGGAGAGCAGCAGATGTTTAAACACTGAAGTTAGTACTTTCAGGTAGTAATCTAGTTATTGACATGTACTTACAAATCTAGCTTTTTGGATCCATATTTGATTTTGGATCTACAAGCATGTTAGTACACAGAAATGTCTGGCTCATCAAATCTTGTTTAATGGTATACCTTGTTAGCTTTATGGCTTAGCTAACAGGGCCAATCTTAGATATTTTAATAGTGAAAGCAATTTTTTTTAGAAAATTCACTCTTCTATTGCTCTTCCAAACTACAGACTGACATAATAATAACAATACCCAACTGACAAAACAGTGCATTCGAATCATTCTATGTAAAAACATAATGTTTAATTAGATATTGTCATTATTGGGTTGATTTTTAGTGCTTTGATCAGAAGTTAATACAGTTCCTTATTCCATACTTTTCACATAGGAATTACATCTCCAAATGCATTCAGTTGTACACTAGTGTCATGGTTCACTTTGTAAACCTTTATTTACAGCTAAATTGTAAAGCTTTTCTTATACATTAATTGCAACTTCTTAACCAATTATAATATTATATCTGTGACTAGATATTAAAAATTATTTTGTGCTGCATTTGTAATTCCCTTTTATGCACAGTATTGATTGTATTTTAACTGAAACAAGCATTTACTTTTGACTTCTGTCCTTCCTTTAATATTTTAAACTTTTTTATTTGCTGAATCAATGTCAGTATGAAAGCTATGAAAATATTTTAACAGTGATCACT
The DNA here is from genome assembly GCF_000517525.1 of Limulus polyphemus. NCBI lineage: Eukaryota > Metazoa > Arthropoda > Merostomata > Xiphosura > Limulidae > Limulus > Limulus polyphemus. The sequence continues at coordinate 189,908 of NW_013666981.1, forward strand.
GTAAAGTCTCCAAATGTTTTGTTAGTTCAAGTATTCGTTTTTACTATTTTGAGTACTCAGTAACTTGAATCTTGATATATTTACAACTTTCTTCCGATTTTCAACACTGTTAACACAATTTACATTGAAGGTGAAAGACAGACAGCTGTTATAGTTGATTTCAAGAAACCAGGATTAGCTGCTTGATGAAAACAAGAGCAATCTGTTATTGCATTCAACTGGATTATTAGTTATACCTATAATAATATTAGCACAAGAGACCAACAAGATTAGCTTGAACTTGCATAGTTCTAACATTTGTTACTTTAAGAAATAACTACAAAAACAACAACGATCTTTCATATCTAATTGGATAACATTATGGGAGAATTCAATTGTCAAATTTTCAACAGATTATTTGATTCCAATGATATAGAAGGAGCGTGTTTTGTGATGGTTGATTGAGTCTTCAAGGGTCAGTAGCCATTCAGCAGTATGGTTTATGTGAACTTCGTAAATCATCCACATACTCAGTGTGAGTTTACCAAAGCAAACACATTCAGACATTGAAAATATAGTAGCTGATAGGTTCCACCTTTAAAATGGCTCTGTAAGTAGTGTTCTGTAACTCAATAGATGATGGCCAACCAAATCCAGCCCTACTTTGGAAAAAATTCAGAAAAAGTCTGCAACGTAAGATCCTCTAGTTTTTCAAATTTCATAAAATATAACAATTCTATAGCATACAATAATGAAGATAAATCCAACCTTTTCGCTTGCTTTTATGAAAAACATATTTGATGATAAACATTTAACTCCATAAATGAGCATGTAGAACAGCACAGTGTAAACTATAACCCAGTTTTCTCTACCACTAGCTCAACTAGGTTTCACAGCAACAACTATCACACATGCCTGATCTCATTAGCTGAAACCAAGGTTACTATTAAAACACTCAAATGCACATCTCCCGGCAAAGATGGCATAAACAACATTATCATCAAGAAATTCTCAAAAAAATCCTAATTCATCTAATATCAATATACAATCTTATTGTTTACGGCAGGATATTACCTCGAGATTTGGAAACCCCTAAAAATCCTGCTGACTTACACCTATCCAATAACTATTATCCAATTAATCTAGTCAATACTCTTGGAAAATTAATGGAAAAAAATCATCTCCAACAGACTACTTTACTTCATAGAATCTAAAAACCAAATTAGCAGTACCCAACATGCCATTTGCAAATGTAGACAAACAATAAATCACCCTGTTTGCATAACTGAATCAGCATTCAAGGGGTTTAACCAAAAACACACTACAATTGCTGCTTTTTTAGTGTAAAACAAGCATTTGATACCGTCTGGCACAATGCCTTGAGATATAAGTTATTCCCCAATAATATATATATTCTATCCAATTGATCTGCTTGCATTAAAATTAACAATTCTACCTCTAGTCCCTTTAAACTTAATGCTGGCATTCCCCAAGGTTCTGTTCTAAGCCCCCTTATTATATTTACTATTTGTTAACGATATCCCTGTTTCCTCCTTACCATACACGTTAGTGTCTCATGCTGACAACGTAGCTGTCTGGAGCACATCACAAGACCCATGTACTGCAGTTGTGAGAGTCCACGACTCACTTAATTGAATTATCCACTGGTGCAACAGTTGGAGAGTCTTGTTGAACCCCATAAAGCCTCAAACTACTGCTTTTCACTGAAACATTGGCAAAAGGTCCAATAAAATTCCCTTAGTTAAACTTCAACTTTATGATAACCTCATTGCCTTTACAAAAACCATAAATTTTTAGGCCCCACTTTTAATAAAAAAATCATTTGGACAAACTATTTTCATAACATTCTCACTAGCACCAGCAAATTCATTGCCTGTCTTCGCTGCACAGGAGGCTTGAACAAAGGATACCACAACAAAACAATCATCACAATATGCAATGTTTACATTAGACCTAATTGAATATGGCTAAGCTGTATCCTCCTGCAATATGTCTAATATGCTTATTTCCAAACTACAGAACCAACAAAGTAATCAAAACAGCATTCTGCTTACCACCCTACACCCTGCATGAGTATCTAGAAAGACTAAGTGACATACCAACTCTGAAAAATAGGGTTTTTAAGTTAGCTATAACATATTATCAAATAATCACGTACAAAGAACATACAAATTATGGAATTTTCCAAAGTTGCTGGAACACCCTCCACATGACTCAAGTATACTTCACCCATGAACTTTATCAACACCTAAAATTGTGATTAATCTTACCCCTCCTCATACTAATTTCATCTCCTACCATTAATACTTTAATTCTTAGATGACTTATTGCATTAATATTTGCTTTTCAGCATTTTGTCTTGGGCACTGGTCAAGTAGAATATTCGATACTTGTACGTGAAAGTGGGTTTTCTCTGGTTTCCCCCCACATCAAAATTTACTTGGGCTTTGGTCCTTGCCCCCCTGAAAATGGCTGTTTGATCATTTTATCAATTTAATTACTTTTGATTACTTTATTTAAGCTTAATCTTCTAATTTTCTCAAGTCCAAACATTTTAAGTCTTTCTGACTCATTCTTTGGACATTCTCTCACCTTTTTATTAATCACAAATGATCAAAATATAAATCTATTCACTTCTGCACTGGTGTATATTATTCTCCTTATCCCTCTCTACCAACTTGCACTCATTGAATCCTCAACCGACATCATCACCATGTGATATAAACTTATACACGTATTCACCACCTTCAAGTCTACTGGTTTTCTTCTTTGGCTTTCCCAATCGATGCCTGCTGTTTGATGGCATCCTTCTCTCGCATATTCTGTGCACTATGTACTCTCATTCACCATCTTCTAACCTACTCAGCCCATTGGCTCATTTTGTGATTAAAATTCTCATTTAGGCTTGTATAAATAAACCTCTAGTGGAGTGAAGAGAAACAAAAGTTTCTGAGCATCCCAGGATGTTTCTCGGGCCCCAAAGATTCTTTTACAACCCGAGAGATCTCAAACCTAAATAACTACCATAATTGGATTGGTTTTGAAGAAAAAAGATCTCAGAGTTCTGGTTAATCAGTCTCCTAAGCCATCCAAGCAGTGTGCTGTTGCTAATGGTGTGGCAAGTAGTATTTTAGGCTGTATCTACTATAATATTGAATAAAAGTATAAAAGTGTTATTTCATTGTATAGGTTACTGGCAAGGCCACATTTGAAGTATTGTATTTACTTTTGGACTCCTTATCTTAGGAAGGACATTGGATTGCTAGAGAAGGTTCAAAGGAGGGCTACTAGAATTATACCTGGAATGGAATAGTTATCATACAAGGACAGGTCAAGATCTCTAAAATTGTTTTCTTTTGAAAAAGAGAAGAGTTTGATGGGATCTGATTGAGGTGTTTAAGATTGTTAAGGAAATTGATAGTGTTAATACATCATCCTTTTTTATACTTAATGATGAGAATGGTAGAACTATGGGTCACACAGATATAAATTTTGGTAGAGGAGGAGTCATCTTCAGCCAAGACAGCTTTATTTTTCTACTAGCGTAGTTGGTCTTTGGAATGGTTTACCTTCAGACCTGCTGGATGCAGTAAGTTTAAGGGAAGGCTTGACAAATAGTTGAATGATAAGGGCTAGCTTTGAGTTTATTTTAAAGTTTAGTTTTGTGGGTGGGATGTCCTTGATGGACCAACAAGTCCCTTGTTGTCCTTAAATTATATGTTACATTGCTTTTGATTTTGACTGGCCCTGTTAGCAAGCTGACAGTGATAACTTGTATTTGGTTTTAATGTCTTATATCAAACTTCCAAGCAATTGTTGTGAATTATATAAAGTTTTCATTTAAAATGTGTTAACTTTTTAATCTTATAAAAGGTTAGCTGTATAACTGCTTTTATATAGAAAATCAACTAAATTCCAACCCTCTCAGAAAAAGTTAAGTTTCTGAAAAAGTTTTATAGTGACACTTAATAAACAAGATGACATCACTGTAGAGCTTAAACATGGTATTTCAGTGATTGAAGTAAAATGTTTCATTTTCATTTACTTGCTTTGCATTTTATTGTGTTATTTTGGATTGTAATGACAAAATATTGCCTTGCTGTGAGTTGATGAATTTTTAAGAGCTCTAACTTTAGCAGTTTTTGGAAGTTTCAAAATGCTGGTCTGGTGCATCTATACAAAAAATCTAAACTTTAAAGCCTCCTTTCATAGAATAATAAATTTCCATTCTTGTTTTGAGATTTTTGCGATTGTTTGTTTTTATCAATGAACATATAATTTGGACAGTTAATAAAACAAGTATATGTAAACCTTTTTAGCTGTCACACTATATACGTATTTTCAAACAGTTTTATGGTTTTATTGGAACTAATATTTTATTTATGTACACTGTAACTGTATAACAGAATGACCAGTTTGAGGGCTGAAATCATTTAATGTTAAGAATTATTTTTTACATGACAGTATTCTGTATTTCACTATCAGTATTGAGTTTTTAGTAAAACTTTTGATAGAACTGCAATCATCATGTACTTAATGCTGGAGGGGTTATATCATGTTTGTGCTTTGTTTACACCCTATTTCATACTACAAGTATAAATATATTTAGTTATTATTGTTATAAATGATGTCTTTTTATTTACATTGTTGTTTTTATATATTATATTTCTAATTTATTTGCAGGAAGGAATAATTTTTGTGTATCAATTCTCTATATTATATGCCGTATAAATTTTGTGTTATTGCTAAATAACCCTTTTCTTGAAAGATCTACATTTCCATAACTTCTACATCTATTTTACTGCTGTTGTAACCATGCTTACCAAATTAAATTACAATTTTGATGTTTGCTTGTTGATTTAGCAAACGTGCGTCATCAGATGAACAGGGAACAGTCTATATCTTGGTGTTGACTTTTTTTTCAGTTGAAAATATTAGTACATTTGTGCATAGACAATTCAGAAACTGTTAGATGGTACACTTAACTGCAGTAGTATATTTTGTACTTCTTGTTTAGAACTATGAATTTAATATAATGGCCAAAAAATTTATTATACTGAATATCTGTCTCATTCTACACATATATATAAAAATAAAATGAAAATGGCGATATTACCTTCCTTAAGAGTATTAACTGTTGTGGAATGTACAATGCAGGAAAAAAAAATTTTAAATGTTTCTTTTATTTGTTTTTGTGATTTGGAAGCAGATTCAAGAAAGTTAGCAGTTTTTGTTAGATTACTACTACTACACACTCTAGAAATTAGTTTTCATAGTTTATTTGTAAAATTTCCCCACCTATGATTCTGATGTGAGTACTAATCATATTACATACATGTGAATTCAAACAGACTTTGTTATTCATTTTCAAAATTCAGTGCTTTAAATATGTGTATCATAGAAATATTTTTTTAATAACTCGATTCTTGCAAAATACCTTAACCAAGAAAAGTAGAACTTAAAAAAATTCTTGCATGTGGAAATGAAATTACATACTTAACTATTTTTCTTTAATTCTAAACTAGTTGTATAAACCTGAATTGTTTATTTTTATTCTGTAAGAAGCTTTACTAAAAAGTGTATTTTGATGAATGTCAACTCCAGGGAAACTTTTATTTGAATGCCTAACATATATTTGGGATTTTGATGAATCAGTTATTTAAAAAATTCTTTTTCAGGAGAATTAGACAATGAAATAATCTCAAATTGGTTAACTTTTATTTGTGAAGCTCAGTATTTCATAAAAGAGCTCAAGTTGTTATGTATTCATTCTGTATTGATGAAGGTTTTCAAATAAGAAATTTTCTAAGCCTATTTGGAATAATTTGCACGGTGTCTGTGTGTGTGTGTGTGTGTATATATATAACAGAAGTTATGTTTACCCCATATATCCAAGTAATTGATTAGTCCATAAAAAAACAAGACATTTTTTTCTAGGCATCTTGATTACAGTTTACAAGACAGTAGTTAAACTTGTATGAATATTTTTATATGAATTTTTTTAAAGAAGGTAAAACTATTAAAAAATTAAATACTTGAACCAATTGACTAAATATAATACCATAATTTCAAGGGAGCTTGCTGACTGATTAAAACTGTACAACTTACTGTTCGCAATCAATTCCAATAGTATACACCAAGTGTAGGAATCATAATTTATCAGTATAATATTCTGAAGCATTCTTCTTGTTAAGAAAGGTGTGTTTTTTCATTCTAACATTCAATTACCAGGTATTTCCAGAATATAATAGATGTGATAAGCCTTGTAGAATTTCAGCAGTGCTACTTTTAATTGTAAATATAGTTGCACTTGTATGTGGTTGTATTGTGGTTAATTTTTATTTTCAAGTTTTTTCATATGCTTTTGTGTGGTTGTTACATGGCACACCCCAAGTGTAAAAGTTAAACAGCATTTATAGATTTAGGTTGTGAATTAAAAAGTTATTGGCAGCTTCCTGAGTAAGTAAAAGGGATACCATCAAGTTCTATTACTGGTCCTCTTAATTTTCTTTAAGTGTTTATGTTTTATCAAGAATACTTTTCAGCACTGAACATAATAATTGGAATGAGTTGGCTTTAACTGTACAACATAATTTGGTGTTACATCAGAATGTTATAAATTCTTGCATACAATTTATTAACTACGTTTTACCAAAAGAAGTACAAGATTATCAAATAGCAGTAGATAACTTGTAGCCTAGCTGTTGTTGGTCTCAAGGTTTAGATTGGTGGGAACAATTGTTATGAAATTGTTGATATTGTAGCATTTCTATACATTTCCAGAGGTTAATAGTGTGGTTGTAAAATATTCTGTCAGAAAATGTGGTGATGTGGTAAGAAAATAGAACTCTTCACTTGTCATTTAAGAGTTTCGAACTGTCAAATTAGTATATTTGTTTTGAAATTTAAAACCCATCAAACTTTGTAAAAACTTTAATGTTAATACACATTACAGATTCATATTTAATGTAGTAGTGAAGCAATATGGTTTCGAGGGATAACAGTTCTGACAACTAAGGTGTGGTAGGGTTCATAAGTTATAGGTTCTCCTAATTATCAAAAGTGTAAAAAAGGGGGGGGGTTGTGAGCAAATTAAATTGAGCAGTATTAAATATCCAAAAGGGGAATAAAAATAAAAGCATGGTAAACATTCAAAGAAAATTGGAGGAAGAAACAGACTTTCCAGTTCTTTTTTTTATCTTTTTGGAAATTTGTATTTCTTTATTTTTTACTTTATTGACAGTAGTGCTTATGTTGTTTTTTGCATTAGCTTAATGTCAATTTTCTTTATTGAAAGTCCAATTCAGGGTCACATTTTAGCTCCATTTGTAACAAAGTTTTATAAATTTTTCATTTTCTTTACAGTTTTCAAGTTTTTTTTAACTTAGACCAACCAATCATGGTTGATTGTACTTGGCAATTCCAGTTTTTAATTCAAAAACGTGTAAATATATTTACATCCCAAAAAACGTCAAATGTAAGTTTTTTTATTTTATTCAAGCGTATGATGGAGGATAAAATCATGGTATTTTCTTCTTACTTGAGTGTGAGGTGTTGCAGGCCTCAGGACTCTCATGCACGGAATTAGACCAATGGCCAATTAATTATACATTAGAAGGTGGTGCAATGGGAATCAAAATAAAAAAATACTGGTGCAAAGCATTAGTATATATCTAAATTGCTTAGATTTTTTCTAAGCTTATATCAAATCCTAGAACAAATATTGTGTTTGTTTTAAATTTTACTTGTTTGTGCTCCATTGGTATTACTTCTTTATTCATTTAAAATAAAGTTTGATAAATGAGATGCCAAAATCCTGCTTCAATTACAGACTTAATATGTATGCTCTTTAGTAAATCAGCAGTAGGGCTCAAGTTCATAATGCTAAGTATTGGGTTACGATCTCTGCAGTGTGAAGAGCACATATAGCCTATTGTGTAGCTTTTTATTTAATTACAAACAAATAGTCTTAATATTGTTCTACAATAATAAGGTGGAAACTCTCCCACATAGACAACAATTATTGAAGTAATAATATGAAGTGACATCCTTTGATTGTTGTTAAGAAGAATACTAAAGAAATATGTTTTTAGTTGTTGTTGTTGCTCACCTCTGTTAGCTAGTTTTAAACTACTGGCTGGTTCCTTTTATCCAGTTAAGCATGATTAAATCAAATTATTGGTTTGTTGTGCAGTGGATTTGTGTTATTTTTACCATTTTAAAATGTCACTAGATGTTATTAAACAAACAGCTTATAGAATTTACTAAGTTACATGTGGAAAGTCTTGAATCAACAGTCATCAAATAGCTGTCCAATGTCTTAAACTTTTTTGTGGATACAATATCAGTATTAAAAAACAGTTTGTTCATCTAGACAAAAAATCATTTTTCCATCTAAATATAAGTATGTGCATTTTTAGCACCTTTATAACAGAATGTAATTATATTTAGCTGGTTCTTCTCTTTGAACAAGTCATCTTGGTATTAAATATGGAATTGCAAAACTACAAACAGTTGAAGAATTTAGAAACATTTCAACGTATTTTTCAGATATTTTTATTTTTAGTAAAATCTTCTTCAAACGTTTTTCAATATACAGGTATACTTAGATAGTTGTTCTCAAGCTTAGATATCTGGAGGGTTGGGTAAGAGTGGACAAAGCAACGTAATGACCACAACCTAACATAAATAACTGTTAAGAAAATCTGAAAGCCATGGTGTTTTCTACTCTGTTAAATATGTACTAATGTTAGCTGTTACATTCATGGAAGTTATAAGTAAATATATTAAAATGCATATTATTTAAAGACTGTGCTTCATCTCTTTGTTTTATCACTTAAAATATGAAGTTCTTAATAAATTTTCTAAACTTATTACAGTAACTCTAAACAATGCTTTTAACTTCAGTTTGTGCCTTGAGGCATAATAAAGAAAAAATATTTTGTAACACTTTAACTTTGGAAAAACATTAAAACAATTGCCTTTGGTTTATTAGAATTCCACAAAGTTTGATGTGAGAGTAGTCAGCAGATAATTTCTGTTGTTGCTTCAACAGGATTGAAGATTACTTCCTGTTCATAACTGGTGTATTTGTTTTAAGAATGTGTTGAGGCGTTGTTATGGTTGTAAATACTGTAAACTATATATCTGAGCAGTGTTTTGAGCTTAACATACAACCCAGCTATACATACATAAGTATGAACCTTGTCACATTGGTGGCTGAGAGATTAAGGTACGATTGTATTTTTATATAGAGCTCCACGTTAGTTGTAGCTTCGTATGCTTAAACTAGTAATGTAATTAATAAAACATGTAAACCGCAATTATTTTTCATTGCAAAAACAATAACAGTTTTGCAATAATAAATGTTTGGTTAAATTGTGTATTACTGTTATTAATTAAATACCACAGTACCAGTTTTTTCCGTAATGTGATGTTTGTTGTGATTTTGACACCCACATTCCTAGTATTAAAACTTGTATAGCATTTCTCTCATGATGAATAAATAAGTTATTTCAAAGTTTGCCTGTTTACATTTTTTTTTCTTAAACCTTAATAGGCTTCTAATGGTTGGAGACGGCTTGAATGGGAAAACAATCTTAACTGTAATTTTTTACACATTTTGCTAGTCCTTACGGGGTACGAAATCATTGTTGTGTGAAGTAACAATTCAGAATTATTATTTTTTATCACTGCCTTTTGTCAAGTCGTTACCTAGGCAATAACAAATATTGAGTGATGATAGTCATTTAACAAAACTGTCTAAGATGCTACTTAGGCCTATTTACAGTACAAAAAACTTCATAATATGGTGTAAAATGTAAAGTTTAATTAGTTGATGAAGCAGAAGAGTTCATTACACCAAAGAAAAGTGACGAATATTTTCATTTTGTGAACTCGTGTCAAATGTATAATTCTCACCATAATTGCTAAGCCCAACTAGATTGTATTATGAATTCTTACATTTGTATATGACTCATAAAATAGATAAAAAATTAACTTCGCCAACTTAATCTAGTTCTCACCTTAACAGTTGTCGTTCATGTCATTTTATAACATAAAAGCGTCTCAACCACTACCGTTTCTGTGGTATCCCAGTTGGTCTGATGAGCCTTGTTATTTGGGCGAAAAGGCCTCGTCGTAATTTACCGGCGAGTGTAAATTAATAAACTAAAGCATCTGGCTACAATGCGTCATACATTTTGCATTCCTCAGAATTGGGATTTTTTTCTTTCGAATTATGAATAAACAACCATTAGACATAGAAAAAACTGCTGTTATGTTGTAATACGTATTGTTTAAAATGGATGTATGAAGAATTGTATTTCCTTAATGCAAAGTAAGTTTTTTGTCTTGTAGCTTAAAATTCTGGTAGTGCGTCTATTTTATCTATTTACTATTCAACGAAAAAACTAAATATGCTTCCTACTTATCAGTTTATCCACAATACACATTATAAATGAATGTATGCGTAAATTGTAACCTTAAAACAGCTGGGAAACAACTGTAAATTGGGAAATTATTTTTGGTTTGTTATTTGAGTAATTGTAAAAGTTGCCACTAGATGTCAGCCGTCCTTAATTTACCTAGCTACAATAAAATCGAAAATATATATAGACCTGTTGTTTGCAAATCAACCGTTTATTCTAAACAGAAAATGTACAGGAATCAGAAAGTTTGTCTGATTTTTTTTATCTTCAGTATACATGAATTCGCGTAAACATCTGTGTAGTTAGAAAATTGGACCAGTAAAATATCAGAATGATACAAATTAAAATACATCTATCTACTTATGCCAAAATGGCAGTTGTTCTTTGCAATAACTAAACAGGATTTTCTGTTGTTGTTTTTTGCAATAACCAAAGAGGATTTGTTTGTTCGTTTTGCACGAACCATACATGATTTGTTTTTTTGTTGTTGTTGTTGTTTGTTTGTTTTGCCCTAACCAAACAGGATTTTCTGTTGTTGTTGTTTTTTGCAATAACCAAAGAGGTTTTTGTTTTGCAATAACCAAACAGGATTTGTTTGTTCGTTTTGCACGAACCATACATGATTTGTTTTTTTTTTTTTGTTGTTGTTTGTTTGTTTTGCCCTAACCAAACAGGATTTGTTGTTGTTGTTTTTTGCATTAACCAAAAAGGATTTGTTTTCTCATCTAAGATCAGTACTGGTCTTGGAAGCATTTCAACGATAAAAAAAAAACTAATGTAATTCTTGCAATATTTATTGGTTTAATCATCAGCCTCACACTTTTATTTGAATGATCTGATACTTACATAATATATATATATGTATACTATCATCTAGGCGCTTTATTTAGTTTCCTCTCCTTTTCGTATCTGCAACAAAAATACTAATTTGTTTTCTAAAGTTGTTTCATTTGTTTTCACAATGGGGGGGAATAAATGTTCTGAATCCTGAAATGAAAATACCAATAATAGATGTATTTATTTATGACACTGGATGTGAATATGAAAATATAATCTGCAAAAAGTAATTATTAATCTAATTTTTTTCAGTTTAAATATCCTAATGTATTAGTTGTTTACTGCAGACTAAGATTAAGTGAAACGTTTCTTTGTGCTGTTTGTAAAAATGTTCAACTATACACAAGCGTACTGAATTCTACTAACAGATGGCGCTGGCCTTTTGTGCCTACTCTTAAAAAATATAACTGGTATTAAGTATAAGCCAATGATTTTATTTCTTAAAGAAAATGAAAATATCCCAGAATGTGAACATTTCTTTCTGTTGTTGGTTTAGAGACTACTAGTCAACAATGAAATGAAGCAAGAGATTATGTTTTTATTATGACTTCATAATAAAGATGTTAACTATGATTTTACTCTTTTTCTGATATTGCCTCAGGAGGATACACGTTCATAGTCAACAGAGTGTATAATATCTTCACTATTTCACTAGTACTTCTTTATATACGTCATATAGTTTAAGTATTTTAAGATTACCACAGAGAGGAATCAACAATAGTTGGAAAATACTAAGAACAATTGCAAATACTTCACTGGGACAAATTTAGACCTTTCGTGTTTGAAACAAGAGGGAATCCTCAATAGCCGCGGCTGTAGTTAGATCTCAGATCGGTCAAGAGATGGAGCTATGAGCTAAAAGTTTGTATTTGAAAAAAAAACTCAGAACCATTCTGTGAGCCGCGACTAAAAAAGGGTAAATATTGAAATGTTGTCCGCGGAATTGTACAGACAGAAGTTCTAACGAAGCATGTCGTTTAGAAACAGGCACCGAGACTTTACTTTTATGTACCTTTTTTAAATTCAAAGAAAAACAAGAACTTGGTCTCGAGTTTTGTTCCAATTACATTTATTCTACTCGAGTAGGAGTCTAAGTAACTTTCAGGGTCACATCTGTGTGGTATGTTCGTATATAAAAAAAATGGAGAAAAACGGAAGACAATGAAACTTTGTCTTTGTAGTATCGTGACGATAAAAGCTCTACTAGATTGTTCTGTCTTGGGTCAAAGGTTTTTGTGATTTGAACTAGATTGGAAATGAAATATCAAACGCATACAATTTCAATAGTGTTATATATACACCTGGAAAAAAGTTAAGCACCCCCGTGTTTTTTTCAAGTGATTCAGATTCGACGTTCTTGTG
>NW_013666981.1:203521-204675 GCF_000517525.1 Limulus polyphemus
AAACTTTAATATAAGTTTAACATGACAGCAAAATGTACAACGTTTTCGACAAGGTTTTTGTCATCATCATGCATTCAGAAATTCGGGACTTAAATACGGATTTGATGCACGAGAAAATAGTGCATATTGGACGTGAAGAAGGGAGCAAGTTGCACGTGGGGAAAAAAACGCGCCTGATTTAAATGTCACACCTGAACGCTCACATCCTTTTAATTATGTTTGAAATTATGTACATTGCTCAACATCATGAAAATTAAACCTTATTTTCAATAAGCAATCCTGAAAAATATTTGGGGGTTCTTAACTTTTTTCCAGGTGTATATATAGTGCAGCCCTCCCCCACGCCATATCTATAGTCATTATCGTGTATTATCTTGCTAATATTTTAGAGTTAAGTTCGAGTACAATAATCTGATTCTGAACAAAAGACACACGACAAACAGGTGGTGGATTTTAAACCAGCGGAGCCAGTCGCAGCAGCTTATACGTTTATGTTATGTTTGCTCAAAGCTATTCGAGGGCTATCTACTCTAGCCGTTTCTAATTTTTAAGTGATAGACTAGAGGGAAGGCAGTTGGTCAACTTCACCCACAGCCAACTCTTGAGCTACTTTAATTGAATAGTGGGATTAACCGTCATATTATAACGCTCCCACTACTGAAAGGGCGAAAATATTCGGTGAAGGAATTCAACCTCGAGACCCACGGATTGCGAGTCGAGTGCTCTAACTACCAGAAATATAAAGGTGATACACAATATTAAAGGTAGGATACCCAAAACATCGACACATACCATACACCTAGTCCTACATTAACACTTTATAATCAATCATACCATACACCTAGTCCTACATTAACACTTTATAATCAATCATACCATACACCTAGTCCTACATTAACACTTTATAATCAATCATACCATACACCTAGTCCTACATTAACACTTTATAATCAATCATACCATACACCTAGTCCTATATTAACACTTTATAATCAATCATACCATACACATAGTCCTATATTAACACTTTATAATCAATCATACCATACACCTAGTCCTATATTAACACTTTATAATCAATCATACCATACACCTAGTCCTATATTAACACTTTATAATCAATCATACCATACACATAGTCCTACATTAACACT
>NW_013666981.1:205675-215470 GCF_000517525.1 Limulus polyphemus
ACACTAGTCCTATATTAACACTTTATAATCAATCATACCATACACCTAGTCCTATATTAACACTTTATAATCAATCATACCATACACCTAGTCCTATATTAACACTTTATAATCAATCATACCATACACATAGTCCTATATTAACACTTTATAATCAATCATATTTATCAATAGGCGTTGCTTCATTGTTTTATTAATAATTAGATAAAATATTTCGTTTTTTGGGGGGTACTCCATAATATTAGTTACACTCGGACTGTTAACAGATAAGCACAAATCACACATTGATTCCATATGGTGTACACAGTATTAAAGACAGATGTATCTTTGTTTTATCGCTGTGACGTTGTAAAGTGGATATCCCATAATACTCACGAGAAACAACATAATTAAAAAATCACTTAAGAATTTCTAGTCTTTCATAGTGATATTCGAAAGTTGTTGACAATAAACATAGTATAACTATACAATAAAGTACTTGTTAATTAAAAAAAAAAACCTTTATCTATCATACAGCAATATCTTTATAAAGGTGGAAAACCCATATCTGAACTTGTTTAAAAAGACTCGCTTATTTTCTCATCTTGAAATCTCAAACATTGAAAATGTGGCGTATAGTCCAGACAATTGGTAAAAATATTTACAATCTGAATGACGGCAGAGACCTCTATAAGGTTCAGACAAAGCCATTCCTAATTTAGATATGCTGACCAGAGAGAGAAGAGCAACCAATCAGTAGTATCCTCTGCCTAAGCGTCCACTCTTAATCGCACAGTGGAGTTCACTGTTGTATTTATAAACCCCTTACAGCTGAAAGTGAGGATCTTATTCAGCGACATATCGCAGCTCGAATCTTGGACTTTGTGATTCGCAGTACGGCACATAACCATTAGGCTACCCCTCGTTTTTTCGGATTGTGTTTTTCTCTGAACTGAAAATTTGCATGACTTCAGTTGTATTTGTTTTTTTGTATTTTTTTTTTTTTCATTTACAATAATTATAAAAGCAGTGAAGGCTGGTTTTTGGAAAGGTATTTAGCAAAATTTTCTTTTCTAAAAAAATATAACAAAACAGTATACATTGAAAAGTACGTTTCTCGTTTTATTTGTCCTTTTTTTTCTTATATTATTTATTAACATTTATTGTTTATCTCTCCATTTTACGCATACGTTAAATTCTGTTCGAGCTATTTTTGTGCTGAAAGACAAATTGGCATTAATATAACAATATCATTAACATTTACATTATTTTCTTTTCGCGCATAAGATTCAACTTAAAATTCGTTGTTTTATTGGATAAATTATGAATTGCAATTCAAAGTTTGAAAACTTTATTTTTAACTATTTTTCGAATACCACCTTTGTCCCCACCACAGTGTCGCAGTAGTAAGTTTGAAGGTTTATAACGCTAAAAACCGAATTTCGATACTCGTTGTGGGCACAGAACAGATAGCCCCCCCCCCCCAGTAGCACAGCGGTGTGTGTGTGTGCGGACTTACAACACTGGAATACCGGTTTCGATACCCGTGGTGGGCAGAGCACAGATAGCCCATTGTGTAGCTTTGTGCTTAATTACAAACAAACAAAGCATAGCTTGTACTTAACTACAAACAAACAAGCAAAATGCCGCTTTCTCAACCACATTTTATCAGAACGTAGAAGAATAGCGAGCTCTATAGGTCGAAGTCTTTCACAGCATAAAATAAAGTATACTGGGTCAAATTGATGGTGTTTGGTTAATCACGTATATGTTACTGCATAAAAATTATCAGGCATATTCTGATTCATTTTACAGGCAACCTAGTTACAAAGGAGAAAAATCGCGTATTCGTAAGTAAGGTAACAGCTTAATATAATATAGAAATATAAATTCTGAATTGTAACACCTCTTCAAGCTAGTTTTCACGGAGACAGTCTTACCCATCTTGATGAGTGAAAACATCTATGTTTGATAAAATTCACAAATGAGGCTTTCTTTTGATATACATATATATATATTGTATTGCAAGGATATATTTTAGTCAAGGTATTAAAGGCCAGAATGAAGAAAAAAATATTTTTTTTTTATTCCTATTAAAATTGTAAAAAAAAAAGTTTTCAGGAAAATAAAAATAGAAAATATGTGGGCCAAGAGATAACGCTTTCTGATATTTTCTTAGAATTTGTTATTGGGATTTATGGTCGTTGTAGTTATGCAAAAGAAAAAAAAATCAATGAAGTTTTGATCTGTTAAAGAACATAAGAGAAAGTACCTCTATTCGCGGTCTTGATGCTGCAACTAATACTATTGTGTTTTAAATACATGATCGTCATATAGTTTTGGAAGGGAGTTAATAAGCTTTATTTAAAACGCCAAATGAAGGAAGTTCTGAATATGTTTGTTTGTTTGTTTGTTTTGAATTTCTGCGCTTGCCGTCCCTAATTCACCAGTGTAAGACTATAGGGAAGGCAGCTAGTCATCACCACCCACCGCCAACTTTTGGGCTACTCTTTATAGTGGGATTGACTGTCACATTATAACGCCCCCTCGGCTGAAAGGGCGAGCATGTTTGGTGGGACGGGGATTCGAGCCCGCGACCCGGAACCACCTGGTCATGCCGGGCCTTATTGTACTTATTGTGGGAGGGGGGGGGGGCGAGCGCCCTAACCACCTGGCCACGTCTGAATATGAGATCACGCTAAAATATTGAATGAAGGAAGGAAATTGTAAGATTGAGATCATGCTATGATACTTGACAAAGGAAGTAAGTTCTAAATATGATATCGTGCTATGATATTCTACGAAGTAAGAAAGTTACATACATGAGATATTCATACGAATAAGAAAGTTCTCAGTATGAGATCATATTATGATATAAGAATAAAAGGAGGAAAGTCCAAGTATGAATTCATCCTAAGATATTCCATGAAAGAAGGACGCTCTCAGTATAAAACCGTCATTAGATGGTCTTATACTGAGAGCGTCCTTCTTTCATGGAATATCTTAGGATGGTCTTATACTGAGAGCGTCCTTTTTTCATGGAATATCTTATCCTTCTTTCATGGAATATCGAGGTGCTCGTATTCCTTTCCTTAGAGAAACTAAAAAAAAAAAAAAGAAGATGCGATCGATAAGTTTGGCATACTTTCTAATTCTAATATATTTTATAAAATAATGTCATTCGTCGTTTATGAATATCATAAATTCGTCGAATATCTTAGCATGGTCTTATACTGAGAGCGATGAACATTTGTATATCATATCATAAGCCACCTTACCCTTAGTTCTAGTTTTAGAAGTATGCACAATTTTTTGTTGTTTTGTTTTTTCAGTTTTCTCTGAGGAGAGGAATACATTATTAAGTAATTTTCTTACACCACTAACATTTGTCCATATTGCTAGCATATTAACAGATTTATCAAAAAACGGGGTGAAGAGCTCGATTTGGGATTCAAAAACGGGGTGAAGAAGTCTATCTGGGATTCAATATATAGTTTAGCTCAGTTGCGGGTATATCACTGAATTAGCGTCATTTATACAGATATTCAATTTCTGTCTGTGCCCGTTAGCTCAACTTATTAGTTAACCCTAAAATTACCGATTGAGTCAGACCGTATCGGCTTTATTAAACACATCTTTCTAAGATTTTAGGTGCATGACTTTGTTCCTAATGGCGTATGAGTCACACACATATATATTCAAAAACAAACAAACTATTAAACATTATAAGCCTTCCCTCTAATTACAATGTTTTAATTAATCCCACTAATTACAATATTCTAATTAATTCCTCTAATTACAATACTTTAGTTAATCCCATTAATTACTGCTGGGGTCCTCTATGTATTTTGCATAAAAAATGAGTGATTTCGCCCAAGTTTTTGGCCTGGTGGTTAATTCGCTCGACTAGCAATCTAAGGTTCGAAGTCCCGTCACCGAACATGATCGCCCTTTCAGCCGCGGGGGCGTTATAATGTTACGTTCAATCCCACTATCCGCTGGTAAAAGAGTAGCGCAAGAGCTGGCGGCGGGTAGTGTTGAATAACTACCTTCCCTCTAGTCTCTCACTGTTAAATTAGGGACGGCTAGCGCAAATAGCCCTCGTGTAGCTTTGCGCGACATTCAAATCAAAACCAAAGTTTTCTTGATTTGTTCTTTACACAGTGTTGTAATAGGCAAACTATAAAAGTACTGGATATGATGCAATGTATGGACCCCCCCGGTAGTGAACAGTACAAAAACAAGTCAGTAATTTGAGGGTTAAATGCAGTAAGGTTCATGACCAGTGTTGGTGCGCACAGCTGGTGATTTGCACGAGCACGTATTTTTGATTACTTCTCTCTTGATATTACGTTAGAACTAGATCTACTCTTTTATCCCCAGAGTGTCATATTATTCACTTCATCGCCTATAAAACTTCCATTACGTATAACCCGTGAATCAACTGTTCACGGCTGAATGTACATGACCCAATCGATTACCAGGCTTGTCGATGCTATTAAAAACGCAAACAGCAGAAAAATATACAAAAATCACCATCCGTGTTAAGTTCTGTATAATTTTGTAAACCTGTACAGTTAATTGCATCGTTGTAACCCATTTCTTTAAGTGGCAAGTATTATAAAACATGAAAGAAACGTGATAAACAGTTTTTCATTGAACCACAAATTCAGTCTCTCGAAAGTCTGTCTGTCAAGAATATGAACATTGGAGAGTGAACAGTTATTACAACTTATGATTGTCTGGGGTTGTGCACGAAAATGCTGCTCGTGTAACTGTTAGACCCAAGAAGGTTGTTAAGAGAATAATAAGATTTCTTATCGACATAATGTTACACAAGGTCAGGTGTATCCTAGTGACTAGTGTGCTCGAATTGTGAATCCGAGGATTCATGGTTCGTTATCTGTTGCCGCAAAAACGCGCTTCGCACTTTTGGGCGGTAGATGTGCTATAAAAGTGACGGTCAAATATTACTGTTCGTTTAGGCATGAGTAGCCTAAGAGTTGGCGGCGGGCTGCTGCTACCAGCTACCATCACTTTTGTTTGTCAGTTCAAAATCAGCAATGGATATTTACTATAGCCCTTGTATATCTTTGGGCGAAATTCTGAAAGTTTGTTTGAAGTTAAACACAATGATACACAATGGGCTATCTGTACTCTGGGCCTGGCATGGCCAGGTGGTTAAGGCGCTCGACTCGCAATCGGAGGGTCGTGGGTTCGAATCCCCGTCCCAGCAAACATGCTCGCCCTTTCAGCCGTGGTGGCGTTATAATGTGACGGTCAATCCCACTATTCGTTGGTAAAAGAGTATCCCAAAATTTGGCGGTGGATGGTGATGACTAGCTGCCTTCCCTCTAGTCTTACACTGCTAAATTAGGGACAACTAGCGCAGATAGCCCTCGTGTAGCTTTGCGTGAAATTCAAAACCAATCAACAAACAAATAATCTGTGCTCTGGCAACTGCCGGTATCGAAACCCGGTTTCTAGCGTAATTAGTCCGCTGACATACGGCTGTGCCACTGGGGGGCAA
Organism: Limulus polyphemus; assembly: GCF_000517525.1. NCBI lineage: Eukaryota > Metazoa > Arthropoda > Merostomata > Xiphosura > Limulidae > Limulus > Limulus polyphemus. The sequence continues at coordinate 211,185 of NW_013666981.1, forward strand.
TTCTGAAAGAAAACAATATAATAAACATATGTGTCTATAACCTCAAAAAAAAAAAAAGAAATTCACGTGAATTATACAATAAAGCACTCTTGCAATCCTTAAATAGCAAAGTCTATATTTTTATTGAATGGAACCGTCTCATCACTTATAAACGGTTCTTCAGCATTCTTGAAACAGTTGTTCCCAACCGTTTTGGCCTAAAACCCCCTTTACGCACACTGTATATAATCTGCGCCCTTCAGAAAAGTATAATCTAAACCCACAGGGAGCCAAGCCTGCCTACCCCTGTCATATTTGGTGTCATACCCACAGTTTGTAAAATGCCGTCTTAAAATACATGAATAATGTTTTGAAGCTTTAAAGAATACTGAAAAATTATTTATAAGTCATGAAACCGGTCTGATTCGATTCAAATAAATATTTTTACTACTCAAAAGCACGAAGGGTGTCCACTTGTACAAGACATGCGCGTGCGCTTTTCTTGACAAGAAACTCGATAACCAAAACGATTTTGCCCGCCTAACGTGAAATGTAACTCGCATAATAATAATAATAACAAAACAGTAAAATACATAAGCATTTTTAAATTGAGCCACAACACATGGAAAAACCCATAGAGTAAAAAGAGTAAAATACATTAGTATTTTTAAAGTGAGTCACAACACATGGAAAAACCCATAGAGCAAAAAGAGTAAAATACATAAGTATTTCTAAAGTGAGTCACAACACATGGAAAAACACATCAAGTAAAATGAGCAAAATACATAAATATTTTTAAAGTGAGTCACAACACATGGAAAAACCCATAAAGTAAAATGAGTAAAATACATAAGTATTTTTAAAGTGAGTCACAACACATGGAAAAACCCATAGAGTAAAAGAGTAAAATACATAAGTATTTTTAAAGTGAGTCACAACACACGGAAAAACACAGATTATAAAAAAAAAAAGAGTTTACTACTAGAAAGTGTCTCATATAAAAAAATAGAGAGCAGACCTTATAATCTGAGTTTGGTATACAGCTTCAACTACAGGTTAGATTGCATATTCCTGTTAATTATTTATTTGCATTCCTGACGATAATTAAGTTCCAAGCTACGCAATGCTTAGTCTGTCCCAATATAAAAAAATAAGATAAACATGCTCAAGTGTTTTTGAAAATATCAAAAACCAAAAACTGATTTTATTCACGATAGATTCAATTTTTTTTTTCTGGTTCAATTAATCGATTTTATTATAAAATTCGAAATAGCCTAAAAAATTGTTTCATTAACTGGTGATGATACCAAAATGTTATTGTTTTCATCTGAGTTTTAAAAAGTCATGTTTTCAAGCCTGGCTAGAAAGAAACAAGATTTACCAGTTTAATTTATTCAACTCGCATGTTTACGATTTACGTTAATTTAACTCATTGCCCCTCAGTGGCACAGCGGTATGTCTACGGACTTATAACGCTAGACTCCGGGTTTCGATACCCGTGGTGGGCAGAGCACAGATAGCCCATTGTGTAGCTTTGTGCTTAATTACAAATTAACATTTTAGCAGCAGCGGAGAAAACACGTGCTTATCACTTAAATTTTTATGTCGAAAACTCGTTAATTTTGCATTTTGGAGCGATCTTGAATAATTAAATATCCAAAAAACATAAATTCTCTAAGGATTTAATTAGCCACGTCATAAAGAGGATAAGTTAGTCAATTGATACATCTTTCCTGTAGTACAACAAAATTCGTCAATTTCACACACACACACACACACACACATACTCACGAGTACACATTTAAATTTCTTAAATAACGGGTGTCGATACCCGTGGTGGGCGTAGCACGGATAGCCCATTGTGTAGATTTGCGCTTAGATACAAGCAAAACATATATTGCAAAAAAATATTAAACGTCGCAAATTGATTTACTAAAACGCTAGGCATTTTGTATAGATATTTCACTTATAACGACAACATACCTTTAATTTGTTCAGCATTTTCCCAACACGTATTATAAGTTTATACTTCCAGATTTTTATATGCAAATGTGAAACATCGTTCCACTGAAATTACTTAAGTTGCAACTGAGGATCCTAGAAGGAAATAATATTTAAATTAATTGGTGAACCGTGTACCTGTTGATTAATTAATGAGGAGACATAAAATATTATTAACTTGTTTTAATTTCGGGCAAAGCTACATAAGGGCTATCTACGTTAGCCGTCCCTAATTTAGCAGTGAAAGACTAGAGAGAAGGTAGCTAGTCAGCACCATCTACCGCCAACTCTTTTATCAACGAATAGTGGGATTGACTGTCACATTATAACTGAAAGGTCGAACCCACGATCCTGAGATTGCGAGTCAAGCGCCCTAACCACCTGACCATGCCAGGCTATTATTAAGTGTCTTAAAATAATAAAATATATATCCCCCCACCCCCAATTAGTAGAAACTAGGAGCTGTTGGGGCCATTCCTCCTCAACGCATTTACGTCAGAAGCAGTGGTAATATTTCAAATAACAACTTTTATTTTTAAACATTTAAAAGTATCCTTCTATTTTGTTCTTGGTAGTTGGATTATATTAGTAGCAAGGTATATATACATATATATAGTTGACCTAGAAGAGCTAATAAAAATAGAAAGTAAAAATTGGAGAAATGCCTTACAATGAAGAGCCAACATAACGTGTGACGTACAACACGATGTACTACTTTCCTCCTAGTGGTAAGTTTAAGTAGAACAATTCTCGTTACGTTGCCGGTGTCCTCGTCTCGTAATGGCCACACACCGTTAAAACAACATCGTTACGAAACGAGGAGGTGATAATTTAAAATAGCTTTAGAATAATAATGTGTTAAAACAATATGAAACAAATACTTAAGTTGAAGAAGAAACGTTATAGGTGTTTACTAGTAAATTCTATGAAAATGTATTAAAAAATTACGACGCAAGAATTTTCCATTTAACCTACTTCCCAACACTAAAAAAAACAACGACAGTTGTTTTTTCTTTTGATAACTCGGAATGCTTTAGTCGGTGTTTAGGAATTCTCAGATAAATATATGTTTATGAATGTGTCCGTTCACACAAAAAACACACCGATTTGGTCGAAGACTATACAGTGGTTTTATAGTTAATACAAAGATAGCTAGCTGTCTCGCGCACAAACCACATAATATGATTTAATGAAAAACGCTTTACATTCTCGTGGCATATTTTACATTCTTCTCGCCCGTGAATCAGGGAATCGTGTAGGTGAGAGCGGGATATACAGACGTTATAACATTTTAACGTGCTGCAATCCAACTCCTTATCGTCGAAACATTGCAGGAAGATGATTTGTTTTTATTACCAATAGTCACTTGTGTTTCACGAGTTCTTGCTCTTCCACCCTCTGGGTTAATTATTAATATTGTGTTGCGTGTGTGTGTGTTTTGAGGGAGGACGGGCGGTATAATTATAACATACAAGAGTTTATGAGACTTTACTAAATGCTGAATAAAAATGTTTATTAATCCTAAATGAACTTTTTTTTTTCAGGAAGAACACCTGATAGTTGTTTTTAGCTCAAAATCATAAAGTTATCATCAAGATATTACGAACGCGGTGAGAATATGGATGTTTATCAATGACGACTGTTTGTTGTAGTTCATGCAACCATAACGTGTCACGAAGACGCGGTGGGAATAGACGTATATCAATGAATTTCTTTCTTGTTTCCTTTTTTACGAAACCTACAGAAAATGAAAAATAATCTAATTAATGATATTAATATTAACGAGACCATTTTAAAATTTTGCCTTTATGTATTTTTTAATATTTTAACTGATAATCTCAGAATCAGCAAAGTTTAATGTTACCTCAGTCAATATTACTTTTATTGTACAAAGGTTTGTTGAAGTGATCCAGCTTAATTTATCTGTTTGTTTTAAAAGACACGAATTTTAACAAACGTTTCTGTTTGTTTGTTGTTAAACACAAAGCAACACAATGGGTGTAACGAATTTGTTATTATATTAACGTTTGTTTAGATTAAATTTACATTTAGAAATATGCATAGCTTATACAGTTAAATATGTATTGCGAAAATTTAGCCTATTCTCCAAAGTTGTAGAAGATTCTCGAGATTAAGAATCAACAATATATGTGTGTACGTAAACGCTTTAACTTGCATTATTGCGTAAGACTGAAATTTCTAGAAAGCCTCCACACAGCTATAAATATAACCAACGCGACGCGCCAAAAGAGAGTGTCTATTATTAGTTCGCGATAATCAGTGCGCTATAAACTTCGAAAGCTATA
>NW_013666981.1:216125-234485 GCF_000517525.1 Limulus polyphemus
ACCAGGAATATTTATAAAGTTCGAACATTCAAATCATTTAACTCATTGGATTCTCATCGGACATTAGTATTTCTACGAAGACATTATATAAATTCAACGGTGGAAAAACTCAGCGTGTGTGACAAAGGACAAAGCTAGCTAGCTTCCCGGCGAATCGTACCTACATCAACTCGTAATTAACTCGCTCATCGTAAGCCCTCGATAAGATATCAAAGAAGTTCCAGACTAGAAAGAAGACTTTATATTGTTTGTAAGTTTGTGAAACTTTTGTTTATAAATCATTGTTTGTAATAACTATTTGTACTAATTGTTACTGTAAATTGTATTGTTTTGTGTATATTAAAACGTATTTGTGTTAAAAACGAAGACGGTGTGTATCAATCTTGTTGGCAAGTATCGTAAATTGACTAATATATCGGCATATATTTAAATACTAAACCCAAAGTACAATTTAACTACTAAATTGAAATTATAAGTTAACTCGGCTTCGGACTCTTCGAAATTCTAATACGTAACATGGGCTATTTGTGCTATGCCCACCACGTGTATCAAAACCTAATTTTTAGCGTCATAAATCAAGAGATCTACCGCTAAGCCACTGGAAGGCCACGCACACGTTAATAGAACATTTCTGACATGATCTTATCCATCTTAACACTCAAATTACCAATTTGTTTTATACATGTATTATTAGGATCCCTGTAACCGATAATTGCGAGTTCGAATCCCGTCACAGAACATGCTCACTCTATCACCCGTAAGGGCATTATAATGTGACAGTCGATTCCATAATTCCTTGGTAAAGATTAGCCCAAGAGTTGGCGGTGGGTGGTGTTGAGTAGCTGCCTTCTTTCTCTAGTCTATCACTTTAAATTAGGGACGGCTAGCGTGAATAGCCCTAAAGTAGCTTTGCGCCAAATTTAACAAACAAATCAATAATTTCTGGACCCACAAGCATCTTAGTGCATAAGTTGCTTAGTAAGATGTGTTTGTAAGCCATTGCGTCTACTTGGATGGGTGGGACAGGAAGCTTGTAAGGCGACCCAAAATGACAGTTTCTGTGACACATTTTTAGTTAGACCGGATTAACACATATAAGCAAAATTACGACATAGCATAGTGAGCGGAGTTGGAGAGGCCAGTTTTCTTTGGTCCCCACCACCAATAAGCCTTTTGTGAAACGACGCTCCTGGTAAGGATTTCGTTGATAATTTTGGGTTCAGTAATCAAGCTATAAAGAAACTGAAAATCTGTAAATACACTAAAAAACGTAGTTGTAAAGAGCGAAATAATCAATGCTAACACAATAGATAGCTGCATACTTAACACTGATGACAACATCTTAATTTAGTTTCATTTCGTTAACCATAAAAACAGGCGAGAACATTTTACACATTACCACACCTGGCTCGAACATCGCCCACCATAAGTCGAACGTAAATGATGGTCGCTTTCCAAAGAGCGTTGTACCGAAGAACGACCGAGATTATGACGTATGTAGCCAAATCTTATCATTCATCACGCAAGTACAGGGCAGATATCCAGGTAAATAAACACATTCCTGTAGAAATTTAAACGTGTATCACTAAGTACGTCAACGTCCTCGTGCAGGCTTTCGCATTAGAATTCGTGCTATATAGTCAAAACTCCTTTTCAAAATAACAGACATTTATATTATATATCAGAGGCGTAGGTGGGGGTGGAACAACCACTCAAATATTCTTAAAAGTCGTTTACAACTCAGCAGCTAAGCTCTTCATTGTTTTGCTCTCTTAAGTTTTGAATTATTACGTTTTACACGTGTCATTTAGGCTAAGGTAAAACACTTAAAAGGTAGTTATAAAAACTTGCCTACTGTAAAATTTGCTTTTATTGTATTTTGAATTAATTATTTAGGTCAGTAGGATCTTCATTAAACAATATTTTATTTATGAAAATCAAGAAATAATAAATTCTGGTTAGTAATAGTATTTTGGTTTACAAAATCTCGCCACGAGGAGCTATGACGTCACAGGAATTACACCCAAATAATAGTCACTAACACATATCATCATTCTCTCTCCTAAAATACCCCCCCCCCCAAGTAGCACAGCGTTATGTCTGCGGACTTACAACGCTAGAAACCTGGTTTCGATACCCGTCGTGGGCAGAGCACAGATAGCTCATTGTGTAGCTTTGTGCTTAATTACAAACAAACAAACACTCCTAAAAACCGAAAACTAAAAACGTCAAAAGTAGCATTAAAGACAAACCATACAGTTTTACTTTCAACGAAATGAAGTAATAATACAGTGCTTTGCTAACACCCAGTCAACATTTTGTTTTTCATTTTGTTATTCTGATGGTGGTTTGTATTTACGAAATTATGGTTTCAAACACATGAAACAGTAGATAGTAAGTTGAATAAGAAACAAATTTAGCACTGATAATATGCAACACGAAAAAAAAAACACCCAAAAAACAATTAATTTACCTTGCACCAAATTACTTGGTTATTTTTGGTAATTGTATATCACCTATAATCTGAACGCCGTACCTGAGCAACAGCGTAACTTTGGAACTACTGATTGGATATGTGGGCCCCAAGAGCTTTTCCTATAAGTATGTATGCACGAGGTTGCTCGTGAGCTTATGACTATGTTGGTTTGAAGGGTCCTTACTGGTATAAAACTCACATAAAATAAAATAAACTTATAACAAAATACCATCAATTTTGCGATTAACCCCACTAACTATTTCAGAGATTTTCTGTGTATTTCACATATAAAATACATGATTTCATTACCTGTTTTTGGTTTTGGCCGGTTTTTAACACTGAATGTAGTAACTGAAACAAAACAATATAATTCACTCAATATTAGCAGCTCAACGGTAAGTCTGGAAGCTTATAACGCTAAAACTGGGTTTCGATACCCGTGGTGGACACAGCAAAGATAGTGTATTGTGTAGCTTTGTGCTTAACAACAAACAAACACTCAACATGACGCAACGATGGCCCCCTACCGGTAGTAAACGGTATAAAAATAAGTATAATTTTTAAGGTTCAATGTAACGTTTCTACAGCGTTTGATATGATCGATTATTTTGAACTAGTATGCTAGAAATTTTAGGAGGGGAGTTAATTGTTCCAGTGATCTTGCTATCCTGAAAAGCTTCGACATCAAGTGACTTCACTGAGTTGTAGTATAACAAATGTCTCATGAAAAATAATCAGGAAGGGAAAACATAAAACCACGTGTTCTTTCAAAATGGGTTACCCCCTCTTAAATAATATCATTAAATTTTATATGTAAACAAATCCTCGGGTATAATTCGTTTGGCGAATGTGTGTCTTACAACTGCGAACGTCGAACGAAAGTCAGGATTTTTTATTTTTTATTTAGTAGACTACTCTCGTCATCAGATCATGAATGTTCAAAAGTTTCCGTGATAAAATTCAGGATTTATCAATATCTAAAAAAAAAATGACGAGTTTGGAAAAGATTGTTGCGGTTGGTCTATTGTTCTAGTTTTAAAATATCCGTTAAATTTTGCTTTCTTCTGATTGTTTGGAGAGACAACAATGATCCTTTGATCTCCAGTTATATTTATTAACCGTTGATAAGTTTCTACACAAATAAAGGTCAAGAAATCCAAGCCAGTTTTTTTGTTTGTTTTTGCTGTCAGTTAGATAATACAGAAATTTCTACGTTAGCGCTATCTATTGTTTGTGTTATCTTTAATATTATAGCTGTTAAACTAGTGTGATAATTATAGCTCAATAAAAAAATATTAAAAAATATTTGGAGTTGAAAAGTAATATAACATATTATAGGTTCTATTATTGTTATTATTCTAAACAGTTTGTGACTATATACGAAAAATAGTATGCAATCTTTACTATCACTGATATTTCAAAATGACGATATCAGTTCATATTCGCAAGGATAGTTTTCTGCAAACAATACGAAACAAGTGGCCCGGCATGGCCAGGTGGTTAGGGCACTCGACTCGCAATCTGCGGGTCGCGGGCTCGAATCCCCGTCACACCGATCATGCTTGCCCTTTCAGCCGTGGGGGCGTTATAATGTGACGGCCAATCCCACTGTTCGTTGGTAAAAGAGTAGCCCAAGAGTTGGCGGTGGGAGGTAATGAGTAGTTGCTTTCCCTCTAGTCTTACACTGCTAAATTAGGGACGACTAGCGCGGATAGCCCTCGTGTAGCTTTGTGCGAAATTCAAAACAAACAAGCAAACGAAACAAGTAGTCTTTATTAGCACTGATATTTCACTGTGAAAATATCACGTAATGGTTCTGTTCATACTCTTAAGGATTGTTCTCAGTCAACTCATCGTAGTATTTATAGGTGGGGCTCTCGTCAAATGATACTCGTATAGGCCCAGTTGTAAGATACACAAAACTTTTGGGACCTGATACATTGTGCCAACTCGTATCGTAAAAATATTGGCGTTATTCCCAAAAGTATATTTTTGGATTAATAGATTTCTTGTGTTTTCGTAAAAAGTCAATATGCTGTTTATACCATATAATGTTGAGTTTAATAAATTTACGTTATCTTTCTTACTAAGGGGAACTACTCAGAAAATTGTTGTATAATTGACATCCATTTCTGCTCTGATAGGACTGGACGTGGATTAATAGTGATTAGTGTACTTGACCTCTGAATTACAGAACTAATGGTTCGTGTTCCGTCCCTGCAAAAATCGTACTCCGTAATTTGGGGTTGCGGTTGCACTATGAAAGTGACGGTCAAATTCTTAAACCGATAAACTAGAGGGAAGGGAACTAGTCAACAGCAACAGGCACAGCCAACTCTTGTGCTTCTCTCGTCTGACAGAATAATGGGATTAGGGACAGTTATCCCTGTGTAGCTTCATGCGAAAATTTTAAAAACAGTTTTGATGCTTTATGTGAAGTGTCCGTGTATGCGCTGACCAGTTTTATTGCCTTTTAACCTTTACCATGGTTTGTAGCTAGTTTCTGTGTATGTTTTAACATAAAATTACTTGTACTACAGTAATGATCATGTCTTTCGTCTCCTACAATGTGAAGGTCGAGCCACCATATTGTTACGTCATCACTAACAACTGTCTTAGGCTTTAAGACCTTCATGAGTGATGTATAATATTACCCGAAGAGGCCGAAAGTAATTTTAGATTAATTGAAATTTTGAGTATTCTGCACAACAAAAGTTGAAATAGTTTTACATTTTGTTACACGTATTGACTAAAAGCACCTAGATATGCTTAAGTTACAGTTTTTATTGAAAATAAACAACTCCAGGAAACTAGTTTAACATTTGATTATGTCAAACGTTTCGGGTTACGCTATTATCAAGAGCATTTTATAGTATAGCTACATATAGTTGACAAGGGTTTAGTCATAAAACTTAACGTACGAAATTAAAAACATTCATAGATAATAATATGTGCTCGAACGTGTAGATCAAAATTGGAAAGAAATGGTATTGTTGACACCACACTACCCATGTAGTACTACATCAACAAAAAAGAAATGGTATTGTTGACACCCCACTACCCATGTAGTACTACATCAATAAAAAAGAAATGGTATTGTTGACACCCCACTACCCATGTAGTACTACATCAACTATCAACAATACCATTCCTTTTTTTGGGTAGTGTGGTGTGGTACTACATCAATAAAAAAGGAATGGTATTGTTGATACCACACTACCCATGTAATACTACATCAACAAAAGTGTATTGCGAAACATAATGTTCAGAGAATTAAATGAAATCATTGCGACTTTATAAAGTTAAACTTTATATCAGTAATATAAATACGTATTACAAGCGCATCACAAGTGGCATGTTAAATAAACTGTGACATCTACGTTACCTAGAAAGTTAGTTTTAAAATATTTACCGCTATAGAGCGAGCTTCGCGGATAATTTTTTTTCTTGTTCATTTGGTTTTCACTGTCTTTCAGGGCTGCGACAGTTTATTCATAGCCCGACGGAAGGTTATATCTGTACGGAAAATTCTAAAAATATCTGCTGAGCTGCTGCGAAGTGGTCGAAACTGCTGTCACTCCAAAACACTTTAACCTTCTAACCTTTTAATGTGATGTTGAAAGCAGAAGCCGCCATAGCTGTGGTACATAGGTCTTTCTTAGTGCATCAAAATACCCAAAAGCGCAAAGATTTGCACTTATCGATCTATACGTATATCTTAAACACAGCTTCGTATGGTTTAATAAATTTCTTACATATTAAGCATCAAACTGTTCATAAGCCTCTTCCCGTTCAAACCACGACTGCAAACTCGGTCTTTTTATAGTTACCGTGTGTGTGTGATACGTACCTTTCTTAGCTCTACAAAGTGTAAACTTCTCAAGAAGAAGAAAAATAACGCCATCGTTCTTATTTAGTTCCCTGCTTGCTTTCAGAACGATCCAAGTTCGTGATAACAGTTAGTTAATGCTACCTAATCTATTATAGTAACTTTGAAACATAATGCACCTATACGTGCGCCGGTTTTGCCGTTTCGCGTCCATTTCACTGTACCATTTCATATTGTTACTATACACGTGACTTGAAAGACTATTTTAGCTAGGTAAACATGATGTCAGTTGTAGTATTTGTTTCTGATACTATCACAATTTCTAAACAAGGCGAATATCCTTAGCTAATGGAACTGTTAAGCAAATATTCATAATAATTACTAATTGTTATTAGGAGTAAAAAAAATCACAATGAGCAAATGAACTGCAAAGGCAATCTGATAATTTCGTGTATGAGAAAAACTAGACAGAAAACGTAAAAACATCATTCTATTGTGTACTAAGATAGTGCTTTGTGACAATCTTATATTTGTTTCTCTTAGTTTATCATTTTATCGGCCTATCAGTTAAGTTAGAGTAAATTAAGACAAACTTTTATAATAAAAGGAAACACTATGTAACGAGGCACATTTAATAAAATACATGCCTTAGTGCTATACTCTCGTTTGTTATTTACACAGCCTTATATGTATACAGTAACCCGTGCTTAAGTCAGCTCGCGGTAACATTCGATTTACTAGCGCTCCTAGGATTGTGCCAGGTGGTTAGGGCGCTCGACTCGTAATCTGAGGGTCGCGGGTTCGAATCCCCGTCCCACCAAACACATGCTCGCCCTTTCAGCCGTGGGAGCGTTATAAAGTGACGGTCAATCCCACTATTCGTTGGTAAAAGAGTAGCCCAAGAGTTGGCTGTGGGTGGTGATGACTAGCTACTTCCCTCTAGTCTAAATTAGGGACGGCTAGCGCAGATAGCCCTCGTGTAGCTGTGCGCGAAATTCAAAACAAACAAACAATAAGATTGTACAATGCACTGTAGCTTAAGATGATAATGTTTTAGGATTTTTTTTTTCATCATCGTTAGTTCAAAGTAAATACACTCGACATTTGAAACTAATATGCTAGAATAAGGACTAAAACACGCTGAAATGTAAACCGGAAATAACTGATAAACGTAACAGTTATTGACCAAAGAATAGAGGAGGTATAGGTGTTTTGATAGGGATTTACCTCCAAACTAAACCCATGACTTCACATTCACGTTATTCTAAGTTGGGTAAAATGTCGCGTTTTTTGTTGTGTACTATCCATCCAGTACAATACTGGTATAGTTAAAATATAAGTAGTATTTTTTTCAAGGTATTTGTTCATGAAAAATTGATATAGATTTTTGACTATTCAATGTAAATAAGTCGATGAAGTTTACGTAAAGCTGGGCCAATTTCACTTGAAGGAATAATGGGTTTTCTAATGATAAATTATAGGAATTTGCAAAAGTTTGTATCTCAAGAACAAATATCGATGAAATATTTTGTTCTCACCCAAATGTATATCCATAACATGCTTATTATTGATTCAACTAGGAGCTGAAAACGATAAATATTACATTAGAATTCAAAGTAATGTCAGTAGACTGCATTTATTAATTTTTGGTTTATTTTGTATCTTTAAAGTTAAATATTTCACCGCTATTTTTCCTAAGTTTGAGGTTAAATAACTTATATAAATGTAATACACACTTCTTGTTTCACCAATAGGGGGTTCATCAGGTAAAGTACATTTAATAACAAAGTTATAAGTATTTTATTATAAAGTAAGAACAATTTCCGTTTGAGATAAAAAGACACCGAAAAACATTTAATGCACTGCACGTGTGTAGCACGATGATGCATTTAAAATCGTACTTTTTGCTTAAAATGAAAACACGTTTTTATTTAAAATAGACTCTTCCTCCTTTACGAAGAAATGTAAGTGTAAGGATTTTTATATTAGACATTCCATAGTTCATTTAAGTCTCCTTTAACGGTACCAGGAGTAACATTAAATACTTTTATGGAAGGAATTGTACTAGGTCGTCTATATAACAGCACGACCAACGTTATAGTAACATGGTTTGGCTTATCTGTTGCAGGGGATCTACAGTATTATATACATTAGCCAATTATAGTTCTTGTAGTTTCGACACCCACTTTATTACCCAGTGTCATCTAACATGTTTCACACTTTAATGTGTAGTTTCGACACCCACTTTCTTACCCAGTGTCATTTAACGTTTCACACTTTAATGTGTAGTTTCGACACCCACTTTATTACCCAGTGTCATTTAACATGTTTCACACTTTAATGTGTAGTTTCGACACCCACTTTTTTACCCAGTGTCATCTAACATGTTTCACACTTTAATGTGTAGTTTCGACACCCACTTTATTACCCAGTGTCATCTAACATGTTTCACACTTTAATGTGTAGTTTCGACACCCACTTTATTACCCAGTGTCATTTAACATGTTTCACACTTTAATGTGTAGTTTCGACACCCATTTCTTACCCAGTGTCATCTAACATGTTTCACACTTTAATGTGTAGTTTCGACACCCACTTTCTTACCCAGTGTCATCTAACATGTTTCACATTTTAATGTGTAGTTTTCTTTTGCTCATCCTGTTGCTCAGTATAAAGTAATATTTTAGATATGTGTTTGATGACTTTGCATTTTTTTTTTGTATTTATATCAAAGCTACTAAGGCTATCCACCACCGTAACTAATTTTAAATACTGACCAGGTAGAAGACAGCCAGTTAACAATGCCTTGTATGTCTGCGGACTCACAACACTAGAAACTGGGTTTCGATATCCGTGGAGTGCAGAGCACAGATAGCCCAATGTATAGCTTTGTGCTTAAACTCCAAACCGATACCCTATACCATCCACTCTACACACTAAGGGATTGACCATCACACTCATAACGCACCCACAGCTTAAAGTTTGGAGATGTTGTGAGGTATTGCATATGTTTGATGAAGCCTTTTTATATACTCACGCTATAGAGTTCGAACTAAGGTTTTTCTTTTTTTTTTAAATTATTTTGCCTTACTAAAAATAAAGCCAAATTTATCATTCGATTTACCACTTGTTGTTGAATGATACCGGTTTCAGGGAAGTCCACTACTCATCAGTAATCTTGGTGAAAGGCAAATCGGCGGAAAAAACAGAACTAGGCTTGATAGACTGGTGTTACACGTATGGTGTTTTGAGATTTTTATTCACGCAGTGGTCCAATATTTATATCAGAATTTCAAGAATGTGCAGCGTTGATACTACTAATTCATTCTTGTGACGACAAACTGTTTAACGTACTAAAAAGATTAATGCGAAGCCTAATATATCACTCGGTTTACCCCTTGTCACTAAGTTAAACCGGTTTCGAGGAATTTCACCCTGCATGTTCTTGAAGTTCCTACATAAATGTAGGATCATTGTGTGAGTACAATACAACTGAAATAGTTTGTAACTTTGACTAGTACACAAAATAAATAAATAAATACAGTGAAATTTACATCGTATTTAGATAGCAGGAGATATAGGCACTTCCATTTTCATGTTTACAATGAAAACAGAAAGTATCAGGTTGACAACTGACTGAACTTTATAATGATAAGTAATGCAGCATGCCCAGTTCCTTATTCACCACATATACTTCTCACCTGTGTTTTGTTTTAAAGTTTCTTTTATATACGCAATCAGTTTTTCGAATGATATCTTACTAAGTGTTTCAATTTTCTTCCTTAGGTGTTTCTTGTTTTTCACGTTTCACGAAAGAGGACTCTTTACAAAATAACGGATCTTTGACAATCTAGTTCCAGTAACGAGCGCAGTATAGACAGTTCCAAGCTCTCATATGCTTAACTGGTTAGGCTTGGTACTATTTTTATATGGAAAATATAAATAATTCACGAGGTACTATTGGAATTACGGCTGAGATTAACCAAATGATGCATCAGTATATTCAAATCGTAATAAGTTTTAGTTTTATGACAACGCACTCTCGTAACTAGAACTAGAATGTATTAAATTAGCTACGTTATTTGATAAGCTAATATTTAATTCTATGTTTTATGATTAGAAATTAATGATAATTGAATGTTGATGAATCAAACTTAATCATTTAATCCCAGGTGACTTTCAACTTTGTGCATAGATGGCTGAGCCTAATGATAGTAAAGTGTTAGATGGTGGTAAGTATACAACAGCAAAGCAGTGTTAACGGTTACTTTAAGACCGATATCGTGGCACATCTTTAATGGTATGTCTTGTATTCTCTGTCTTTACTTCTCTCACCCTAGTTCACTCTTCTTTTTTCTCAGTCTCTACTGGCCAATAAAGATTTCTTCAGAAGTCCATTAGTATAGCCAGTTAAGATTTAACCAGAAGCATATTATTCTGGCCAGTAAATATTTCACAGCAGCCAATTACTTTGATCAGTTAAGATTTCATCAAAAACCTGTTAGTGTGGCTAATTAAGACTTCACCAAAAATTCATTAGTCGTTTTTTTAAATGCGTGATTCTATTTCTAAGTACCCCGCGCACCACAAGCAAAGACTTCGGATGACTGGGCGTCAGGTCATTTACTGTGAACGTCAACGTATTACCTACAATTACGAAACATCAGCATCCGACCCAGTCAGCTGTTAGAAGACCTGACCAAAACGAAACAGGTAACAAATGTTTATTTGTTTCAGAATTTCGCGCACAGCAGAACAAGAGTTATATGTGCATAGCCATTTTAAATTTTGAACTGATAGACTAAAGGGAAGAAAACTAGGTAACAGACTCCACCACCAACACTTGAGCTACTCTTGTCTAACCGCCAATCTTATGACGCATTCACAGCTTCAAAGCGAAAAGCGTGTTTTACAGCATTGGTATGCAAACTATGAATATTCAAATTCACAATCCGGCCACGCAAGATATTGAGCCACAACGGTCCTAATAAAAAGTGAAAATAGGAATTGAAAGATCACTAAACACGCACATATATACAAATTTGTGTACGTATACATATAAAACGCTTTTCACACAAAAAGACAGAAATGAAATTATTTACAAACGAAAGTTTCAGCATTATTTAAGAGAACATATTTAAGTACACGCGAGATAAAACAGCCCATTTTTTTTCATTCCTGTAAACTCCCAGTGGAGCTTAGGGCCGCAACAACAGCTCACCAACGGAAGGTGTTGTTGCAGTTACTTGTAGCAGGTTGGTTTTTACGGGGTGGAGTTGCTAGTCCCGCGCCCAACCCTCCTCCTTTTTCATCCTGGACTTGGCAAAGGCGGAGGTTGGTATGTTTGGTGTGACGGGGATTCGAACCCGCGACCCTCAGATTACGAGTCGAGCGCCCTAACCACCTGGCCATGCCGGGCCTAAACAGCCCATAGCTACTTTTAAAGACTTTCTGTACAACGCTCCTTGTTGATCTTTTCTTACTCGAGATTTAATTGTTGTAAGTGTAATGCGTAGTGCATGACTGTAAAGTGTGATATTTCTATTTAAAAAAAAGACGAAAAGTAATGTGTTATGTGTTAACTTTTAACACTTAGTATGATATAGTCAAAATATTTTTTGTGTTGGGTAAATAATGATACTTTCCTTTTTCTTTGAGTTCATTAACAATGTTTGTTAAAATGCTGAAAATAATTCTTATTATTAATTTTTATTCTATGAATATTATTGTACATTAATAACCTACCATATACGTATTTAGGACTAACCCAAATCTTGTAAGATGCTAGTGGATTGTTCAGCGCAGTCAATTCATTATAAGTTTTGTATTGATTTATGACATTATATAATTTTCGCTAGTTTGTTATACAAAATGAGTTTTATTAATTTATAATATATTTTTCAGTTCTGATCTTCATACTTGGCTAACATTTGTTCAAAAGTTATTAATAATAACAAAAACTGTAATTATTTTTCAAGTTTAACCTTCTTTTATTCGGTTTCTTTTTTTGTCGACTGTGATGGTACTTTACGCCATACTTGGAAAACCTGTAAAAAGGTCTCACATATTGCACTCACTCTTGTGATACACGTGGGCCGGGCGTGGCCTAGTGGTTAGCGTGCTATGAATCCAAGGGTTCATGCTGTAAAACAATAAGCTCCGAAATTAGGTGCCGTGGGTGAGCTATAAGAGTGATGGTAAAATGCCACTATTAGACAATAGTAGTCCAAGGGATGACGATGGGTGCTATTGGTTACCTACCTTTATCAGATTTTCTTTTCAAAATTAAGGACGGCCACGCGTAGATAGCCCTTTGCGCGATAATTCCTATCGAAACAAACAAATAAACACAGAAAACCGATCATTACGCTCTGCGCCAATTACTGCTGGTGATGCTATGTGGTCGCACGATGTTGACTAATGATACAAGCACAGCACGTAACGATTTGTTTGGTATTGTATACTGTATTGGTACGTCATTCACAGAAACAGGCCCGATAGTTTTTGAATTTTCTTACGAAATAACAACGATAAGATTTCCTCAAGAGCTTACAACACTAAAATTTGAGACTGAGCAGAGTGCAAATGGCCCGTTGTACAGCTTTTGGGTTTAAAAAGAAACAATGAGTATCAAACCAGTCAGATACTTTAGGGCTTCGAAAGCTAAGGTGATTATTTAACGACCGGGTTTCAGTGAAGGGATTAGAGTTATGGAACAAGGTGTCTTTAGGCGAACCTAAATGTGCGATATGAAGATGAACACGTGTATCATCTGTGATGTACCGTCTACAGATCTCGCTACAACCGTCTAGTGAAACGTTTTCATGATTACATGGTTGGGCTACATAGCTGTAAACAAGTGTTCAGTAAAAGTAAAAATTAGCTGTGTTGTCAGTGCAGTTCTGGGTAACATTTTTGTTAATCTCGTGTATCTTCATGGTCAGATGTTTAGAAATTATTGAGAAACGTGGCATAAAGCTTCTCGTCCGTGAGTGATGAGTTAGTGCCACGTGGATTTGGTAAAAGGATGGGTTTATTTTATTTCATTCTTTTGGCTGACTTTTTTTCTTGAGGCTAGCATTAACTTTGTGTTCTTGGAGTGTCTGTTTAATCACCATCTGAATGAAGAATTTTACTTACGATTTAAGATATGTAGGTTCCAGTAATAGGTGGTTTTGTCGATTAGTATATTATCTTTAGGCTTTTCCTGTTTTAAAAAATCTTAATTTTACCTCATTTGTCTGTGCAGAAAAAAATAAGAAGAGAGAAAGTACTCCATGATTGGTCAGAATTCCTACTAAAACTGTCGCTGTTTATTTGTATAGTCCTCCGGTGGGACAGCGGTAAGTCTTCGGATTTAGAATGCTACAATGAGAGGTTCGATTCCCCTCGGTGGATACAGCAGATAGCCCGATATGGCTTTGCTATAAGAAAACACACATACACACACATAGTTTGTATAAAAAAATAAATATGCTAAAAGTGCAAAGCACATATGAAACTTACCGTCATAACTAGAATACTTTTCTTCATTTTCAAAACTAGTCATTTATTAGGTTTGTGATAGTCATCAACCATTGTATGTTTGTCGTTATCTGGCAATACTAATATCGAGGAAATCAAACGCACGCGTATAACCAGTGACGTCAAACGCGCGTTCCTTGGTATTGTGATGTGACGTCAAGCCTCGAGGCTCAGGAAAGGGTCAGATCAACATTAGAAGTACTAAAAACTAACACAGGCATTTTCCGAAAGAAATGAAATTCATATAGTGATATAAACTATATCAGGTCATGGATTGAAAAAACAATTCCCTACTAAGTGTCTCCAGCATGAATAAGACACACTGTTGAACTCGGTTTGAGCAGATCTGTCAATCACTAAGTGTATTTCAGCCAATAGTGTTCTTCCTCTATAGATACACCCTGTCCTTGTATAGATGCTGAACTACGTTACCGTTCTCTGTCTCCGACCCGAACGTCGCCCGGTGTTTCGTACACGCAAAAAGGCTCAGTTCTTGGCTGTACCGTTCCGCATCCTAACGTTTAGACGTTTTTCTAAGCTGGAGTGCTTTTTTTAGATCAAAATTGTAAGTATCAGTTTTTTTTCTACAGATAATGTTTTACCTTTCTCTCTTGAAAACTAAGTTTAATTTCTTGTTTTTGTATTGACATTCAACCAAATTACCATAAAAATTCTGTTTAGCAGAAAAATAGCTGAAACTCTTGTTATTCACATCTGAATGCGTATCTCTAATAGCACTTCGCATATTTTACAGCCAACTCGTTTTCTTTTACTTTTTTAAAATTAGAATATTTTAAATTTATAACTGTGTGTTCTCTGTACATTCAAGCCCTGTTATTATAATATGTTCAGATCTACATATTGTTTTTCCTCTTTACAAATGTGGTATTTGTTATGATGATACTTCAGATCCAGAACAATTTTGCTTTCTATCTGAACTTAATCCTTATAATTAACATTTTTGATATCAGTAATGATATTATGCTCTGATCTAACTATTCATAGTCTGTTAATAACTTAGACGACATTGTAATTTGCATTAAAAGATCTTAAGACAAATACCGCTCTTGTTATTTGAACTAAATTTATAATATGCGTACATTTTTTTATCAGAATATTTTCGATTTATAATCGTTAGCAAAGAATATTTTAAAATTATGCCTCATTTTTTCATATTGCTTATAAACTACAGCTTATTGTTTTTAACTGGTTAAGAGCTGGGCTTAGTAGTTAGCAGGATCCATGGCTCGCTTCCCACTGCTGCGAAAACGCGCTTCGCACTTTCTGACCGTAGGTGTGTTATAAGAGGCCAGAGTAGCCTAAGCGTTGACAGTGTGTGGTGTTCACTATCTGTCTTCCCTCTAGTTTATCAGTTTAAAATTAGGAACGGTTAGCACCGATAGCCCTTGTGCAGCTTTGCGTGAACTTACGAAAGAGTAAAACAATTTGATTGCTTATGCAACGTTATACATCAAATATTCTTTAAAAGATGTTTTAGATGTCGCGTAATGATAAAATTTTAATAGTATAATGAGCTGTATCCTCCTATGATGGTTTACAGACGACGTTTCGAACTGTTAGTACCCCTGCACAAATCTTCATAAAGATTAGCACCAGCATTTCGAAACGTCGTTTCCAAAGCGCCGTGAATAGCCGAAACTCGATACACTATCAACAATGTATATATAGAAATAGCTCATCCAGCATCAGCCCACGGTATGTCTGCGGACTTACAACGCTAGAAACCGGGTTTCGATAGCCGTGGTGGGCAGAGCACAGATAGCCCACTATGTAGCTTTGTGTTTAGTTCCAAACAAACAAGGAAATCATTCGACATCAAGGTCATTTCATTCGAAACCTTTATTAATATAAATGACATACCAAAACTGTCAATTGCACAGGTAGAGACAATAACAAATGAAACATTTTAAACCAAAAAGTGCCAAACATTGCTCCACAACAGCTATAATTATAAGCATAAATAATGGTGAAGCAAGTCTCCCAGTAGGTCAGCAGTAAGCTTACAGACTCACATTGCTAAAATTCAGGGTTCGACTTCATGTATCGAACAGAGCGCAGACGGCATATTGTATAGTTTTGCACTACAGATTTAAAAACAACAGGTGAGGTAAACATCCTAACGGTATTGCGAAATGGTGACAACAATCAATAGCTGTGTTAAATGTGCTTCCCAAACGTGACAAATGCCAGTACGGCGGATTCGTTGTAAATATCGATTGCTATATTCTTGGTTTAGTTGCACGCACGGTATCTATACGTAAATGAGCCTGTAGTACGTAGCCGCTGACAAATATTTCCTAGCATTCGTTGTGATAATGTTACACTGTTCTTCAACTGAATACCGTGACACTATTTAGATGTTTTGTGGGGCAGTTGCAGCACAATTCTTTTGTGTTACCTTATGTAGGGGGGATTTTATTTAAACACCTTTTAGCTTTTTTAGCCTTCAAAGGTGCAATTACCTGCTGATTCGAAACTCTGACGTTGCACTCAAACTTACGTTTGTGTGAAAAACTTTGCTGTGGTCGGATTTCGATCCTATATGGCATAATTCCATGTACAGTCTTGGCCAAAATGTTTGCATATTTTGTAACAAATCAGATCATTATTATTAAGATGGAATACAAATACACTTAGAGCTGTCAAACTTTGAAATGAATGTTATATTAAACATCTACATATGTAATCTGTATAATGAGACAAGTTCCATGGACATCTTGAACGATTTGTTAGAACAGCAAACAGTTTTATCAGACACCGGTAGAAAGATATGTAATTCAGCATTTCACCTATCACAATAAAACTTTACCAAAACATATTTAGTAACAAAATATACCATTAAATTATTATAAATAGTGTCTGTAGCCTTATATCAGTTCGTGTTCAACATTGCCTACTGACCTTTGAATTCTATCAGCCCCTCTATTCTTAGTAAAAGGTCGATATATCGTTAGCTGTGAGTAAATAAGGTTGAAGTGTTATTTGGTATTTTATTGCTTTCAATGTTAATGACGTCAGTTACAAAGTACACACATATATTCAACTTTGTATTTCCTACTTAACACTGTGGTTTTGTACACGTATGTGATATAAGTTACATGCATAATGTAGAAGAAATTTCAGTCATCAAAGATTTATGTTGCTATTCTCCTTGTACTCTAAGGCGATGTGGAATGCTGTCGATGAGGTTATTGATGTAATCCACCGTGATTTCATCCCAGTTTGTCAGTAGAAGGCGATTCAACTCAGCTACGGTAGCTGTTTTAGGGTTAGCAATTTTCCGGCTCAGTTCTACCTAACAGTTCCTAATGGGATTACAATCTGGAGACTTTGCTGACCATGGCAGTCTTGTAACTTACTCCTGGTAGAGATAATCCTGTACAATACGTCCACTGTGAGTAGTAGTATTATCATCCTGGTACACAAAATTATTGTCAAACCTTGCTCTAGCCTATGACAGAAATATCTTCTATATGTGATGCCTGTGGGAAGAGCCATTGACGTTTCCCTGGAAGATATGAAGAGCATTTTGTACCATGATGAATAGCTGCGCAAACATATACTGAACCACACCCTGTGTCTTCCCTCATCTATTCTTCAGGCAAATGACGAACACTAATTCTACTATCAGCTTTATCAAGCCGGAAACAGGACTCATCTGAAAAGATGACATGTCGCCAGTGTACTAACTGTAACTTCGCAATCTGTCTTGTTCAAGTAACACAGTGACGGAAGTGAATTCTGGTTAATATCGAATTGTAGATAACCCTTCTTGCAAAATAATCTTATTTGGCCAGTCTACTATTCACTGTTCTTCTAGATACCCTGTAATGAATGTGTTCATGCCATTTCTGTCGTAAGATGTTGTTCTTTCGACCTTGACGTGTTAACCTGATCAAAATAGGTAATCTTTGGCAGTAGTTTTCGGCGTCTACCAGTAGACTTTCCTGGAACAACGTTTCCAGTAGTCCCTACTGTTCTGGCAATGTCCGTTTTCTTCAAACCACTTCTGGACAGTCGAACAGTTTGACGCCCTGTTACTTATGGCACGTGACGAGGCACGACTCTACACCAAGTACAGAGAAATTGTCTGAACAAAGCGTTGATTTATTTCGAAAAAGATTATACAAAAGTACACAATTTTATTCAAAACAGATGTGTATGTGTGTTTTGATGAACAAATGCTCAAAACAACTTATACAAACCAGAATAACAACTCGTACATACGCTACCTTCTCTGTTACTATTCGGGCATATACTCAATGACTACTCCATGCATGTTGACAATAACATAAATATAGAACAGTATGCAAACATATTGGCCAAGGCTGTACATAGAAGGGATGCATTTATATATATAACCGATGTTATTTTCGACTAATTTGGGCAGTGTTTGGTTCACAGTGTTTCATTTGTTATTGTCTACGCCAGTGGTCGGCAACTTTTTTTGATCGCGGGTCAATTATTTTTATTTTTTTTGAAAAATTTAGCATTGTGTTGGGTCAGTGAT
>NW_013666981.1:235485-239254 GCF_000517525.1 Limulus polyphemus
GTAAGTCAACAGACTAAAAGAATATGTGCTATGTGTGCTTAAACGCAAACACAAATTTACAGTTTTAATAAAAACTACTAAAAATTTTTCGTTTAACTATGATGTTAAGTTTGCATCATAATACGTGCAGTTTTGAGGGAAATGTAAGGGGGCAAATGCTCCCTCTTGCCCCTTCCTGCGGGCGCCCATGGCTATAGAGTAAAAATAATGTGAAAAATCGGTTCTCATGTTAACAGATAGGGATTCTTTTTTCGTGGCCTCGTTGTGACCTTGACCCTCCAAAAACTAATCACTTCTAAGTTAGATCGTAATCCAAATATATCCCAACTTTCGTCCAAATCCAAGCCGTTTTCGAGAAATCTTGCTGACAAAAACACACGGGGGTGAAAACATAACCTCCGTCACTTTCGGTGGCGGAGGTAAAAATAGAACAAAATTTGTATTAAACAATTTTGCAACTCTTGTTACTTACTTGCCAGCTTACGTATTTTTTTTTTTTATCTCTTGCTGGTTGCTGGGGTGAGAGTATTTTTGCGCACACTCATACAGAACAAAGATAAAGAGGATTCTGATTTACCGCCCAAATTCAAACCAAACGTTAAAAATGCAGTATACGTCACCGTCTATTCCATGGAAACTTATAGGGAATAAAAACTCCGACCTCATTCTAAATCTTACAAGTATGTGAGGCACCCCTTCAGATGGGCTCGCCTCTCCCCAGGGTGTCAGACACAGTGATACGATCTAGTTCGATGACGAAGAACCCACTTTGAGACTTATAATGTTTGGAGACGGCTTGAATGGGTAATGAAGAAAAACTTAAATATGAGTCTAACAAATGTAAAACGTTTCGACAAGATTCTGTCATCATTGAACAGCTAGGTCATATCTTTTAATATCGTTGTTCTTCTCACATAGCCGAGAAAATTGAACTGAACAATGATTGTGCCTTTACGGGTTGCAATGGTGAAGCCAACTTTTGGCGGGTCAGCCAAATTATTGCCGCAGGTCACTTAGTGACCCGCGGTCATAGGTTGCCGACCACTGGTCTACGCCATTGACAGTTTGGGTGTATAATGCGTATTAATAAAATTTCCGAATAGCGTTACCCTGAAAATGACCTTGAATGACCTTAGTAAGATTGTCATAGGGTAGGCTCAGAACACCGTATTCCATACGGCTAAGAATTAATTTAATATTACTCGCCATTTCTGAATTATATGTTTGTCAATGAACTTATGAATCATTCCGTATATTTACAATGATGTCAATGAACTTATGAATCATTCCGTATATTTACAATGATGTCAATGAACTTATGAATCATTCCGTATATCTACAATGATGTCAATGAACTTATGAATCATTCCGTATATTTACAATGATGTCAATGAACTTATGAATCACTCTGTATGTTTACAATGATGTCTTATGGTAAGCAATAATTTTCTATTCTTCAATAAAACATAAGAAAGTTTTTAAAGCAACATTACAAGGCGTTACCCATTTGCATTGCACTGTCTAATTTCATAAAGGCCTTTATACAATATTACAATATGGGCTGTTACTAACACTGTAACTGTTATTAGAATCTCAAATGCTCCAGAAGTTTCGTATAAGCAACTATTAATGGCCTGTGATATTTCGTGTACTGTTAGAGGGTTGGGTGGGTTTTAGAGGCGGTCCAGCTTACTCAAGCGTATTGTGAATTTGTCAAATGAGCCCCAACCTCGAAACTTCACATCATCACAACTTCATCTCTCTATTCACACACCCAATCACTTACCCACACAGAAACAAACATGTATATATATATAATGAAAAACAGTAATTCAATTTACTCTCCCAAAGTTATCCGAGTGACATATATATACACACAAGTGACCAGAGCAAGGATTAACAAAATGAATACGTTTTTCAATAGAAAACACTCCAATTACATATTGACATTCGGTCATGCTATCCTTGCACTCCGCTACTTTATCCACCAGTGGTTTGAATCACCATCCCTCTATAATCTATTTCAATGATATTTAACTCTCCAGTTAACGTTTACTACCTGTACGATTACATGCGTTACATTATTGTTGGATGTACAAGACTGTTTAATTTAAGAGTTTAGTTTATTTAGTGATCTAATATTTATTGATTATTTATTTTTATAACAAGAGTGTTAAAAGTTATTTTGAAAGCGATAGTTATGTCAAGCTTCGTTACATAATTCTGTACAAGTAATACGTTGTGTATGTAGTTTAATTGTTGTACTAGGCTTTTGTAATATTTTGACGTCATCTTACTCGAAGCTTCTAAGTTTTTCTGTTATGTGTGATATTGTGGTCACTATAGGGCTAGATATTTTTAGAATTTTCTGCCACATGTTATAAATACGTGCCCGATACAGCAAGTTAAAGAAAGTAAAAGTGAAAGTGAAGCTAGAATGCGTGATTGTCAGTTTGGCTGTAACAGGCGATTTATAAAGTGAGAATTTCACAGTTTGTATTCTAACGACAGAGATAAAGAGAACAATGTGTCTTGTCCAAAGGTGTTCTAAAGTAATTGAAGCCAACTGTAAGAAATTTGACGAAAAGAAGAGAATTATTTAAAGCTCTGGATACAACTGTAGTAACCAACAGATATAGCGATGATTTTGAAGTGAGTTTCACAGCTTGTATTTTAACAACAGAGATAGAGAAGAAGAATTATTTAAAGCTCTGGATACTACTGTGGTAACCAATAGTGTAACGAATTTTTTTGTACATACGCTTGACTTGTTTTGAATATATATATTATTTCAAAACAAGTGGATTGTGTGCTGTCCGTTTGTTTTTGAAATTTATCGCCAACACGTCACAGACACCTACAGTAAAGAAACCGGCCACTATACAAAAACTTGACAATCATAGTGAGTAATGTTATGTTTTTGTCTGCTATTACAACACTTGGTGTAAAGAAGTAAACAAGTGGGTGAGTTCACTCACCTTCTCTGTAAAATACATAGGTTACCTCAGTAGTAATTAATGGTGTAATTACAATATTTGCGTTTTTGTGATTCATAGTATTAGGGATCCTGTAACCAAGAAAGTCATGGACCTACAAGCAACTGGATACATAAATAATTTAAAAATAGGAGCAGAAGCAACAAATCAAGTATAAGTCAAAACGATACAACTTTAAATTGATAGTATTGTTATATACGAGAAATGAAGAAAAAAAGAAAAGAAAAAGGATATTCAGAGAAAAATAAAATTTTGATTTTTTTTACTTTTGTTATTTTACGAATATAATTTTAAAAATATTGTTAGAAAAGTAAATAATTAATTTTGACAGTTGTAATTATTTTTACAGGTTTAGCTAAAAGTATACAACGGTAGAAGGATAATATTAGGGCTAAGACAAACTTTCCCACTTAAAGTCAAGTAACGTTGTATTCAGTATAACATTCCTTAACATTATATTGTTTCGATTAATCCGAATGAACAATCTCAAATTCGATGTCGAGGAACCCACTTTGAGACTAATAATGGCTGGAGACGGCTTGAATGGGTAATGAAGAAAAACTTTAATATAACAGCAAATATAACTTTTCCATAACTGGTTTATAATATGTCTTAAATTAAATATATTCATGTAAAATTTCCTGCAAGTGTTCCACATGTAGCATGACATTCTTGTTAACGGAATGTCGAAAGATCGTATACATGAGCTAATTCTTTTACTCAGGTAAAACTTGCATATTATTTCCCATCTTTCCGGAGTCATGGCTACGGAG
>NW_013666981.1:240083-241943 GCF_000517525.1 Limulus polyphemus
CCATAACTGGTTTATAATATGTCTTAAATTAAATATATTCATGTAAAATTTCCTGCAAGTGTTCCACATGTAGCATGACATTCTTGTTAACGGAATGTCGAAAGATCGTATACATGAGCTAATTCTTTTACTCAGGTAAAACTTGCATATTTGAACAGCTAGGTCATATCTGATGATGACAGAACCTTGTCGAAACGTTGTACATTTGCTGTTATATTAAAGTTTTTCTTCATTACCCATTCAAGCCGTCTCCAGCCATTATTGGACAATCTCAAAGTTGAAGATCTCACCTGGTTATACGATTTATTTACCTCAATGTGAACACACTTTCTTTTTACAGAATGCTCGTTTGCTGCTCAAAACCAAAATGGATATTTACTTGTGTTTTTCCACACTAAATAACATTGCTCTCTCCCGTTTAATTAAGATTTGTATGTGTGTAGCATCACACGAATAAAACATAATTAAAAAAAAATAATAATAATAATATGAAAATTGAGTCAAAGTAATAAATAAGGTTGGAATTGTGACCAGAATGTTGAAATTGGGATTAGTTAAAACTAGTTTCTGAAGACCTGATTGTAGAATCCTGGCAGAAGATTCGTGTAAAGGCTTAACTTCACGTGCTTATAAAATGTTGAGATTAGGACTAGGTCGAAACTATTTTTGAATACTTCACTGCGAACCCTAACCCAAGATTCATGTGTGGGCCTCAGAGGGGGAATTGAGAATTTTCGAGGCCCTAAAAACGAAGAACATTGGGGCTCCGATCCATTAAATCAGAAAGTTATAGTAAAATGCGTGAATAAATAGGCCTGTATAATATTTGCACATGGCATTAATAATGTAAAAAGTATTATTAATGTATGCTATGCTTCAGTGAAGCTGCTTAGTTTTGTCACATAAAACAATGATAACTCTTTGCTTCAGAGAAAATATAAATGATTACAAACACACAGGTTGTGTAGAAATGTTTGATAGAAATTGCTTGCGTTTTTAATAATAACTAACATTAAATATGTAACTAAATATGAAAAAAGGCAAACACAAATAACACGAGAAAGTATTTCTTACCTTTTAATTAAATGGTCGTTTTTACCGGGGAAACTATTTGGCCGGGATCTCTGGGCTAACTTCACTTGCTTGTAAAACCATGGTTTTATGCACCAAATCATTTTCTTGCTATAACGTAGTAGAAAAAACAAACAAACAACCTAAGTGGTTGTGTTAAATGTTCGAGACGAAATATAGTTTCGATTGCATATTTTATTTTATGAATATGTCACATATTCTTGTGTTTGATTATATGTTTAATTCATACGTAGTTCTTTAAATGCATATTTAAATGTACTTAAGCTACTAATATGCTCCGAGAGAAATTTTGTAGTCAAAGTTCGTAGAATTCCATAATCGTTTAGAAAGTTATGTGTAGTCTGTTTGTTTGTTTTGAATTTTGCGCAAAGCTACACGAGGGCTATCTGCGTTAGCCGTCCCTAATTTAGCAGTGTAAGACTAGAGGGAAGGCAGCTAGTCATTACCACCCACCGCCAACTCTTGGGCTATTCTTTTACCAACGAATAGTGGGATTGACACTCACATTATAACGCCCCCACGGCTGAAAGGGCGAGCATGTTTGGTGGGACGGGGAATTCGAACCTGCGACCCTCAGATTGCGAGTCGAGCGCCCTAACCACCTGACCATGCCGGGCCTATATGTAGTCACTCGCCCCCAGTGGCACAGCGGTATGTCTGCGGACTTATACCGCTAGAAACCGGGTTTCGATACCCGTGGTGAATTGAGCCCTTTGTGAAGCTCTGTGCTTAATACAAACAACAACAGTATGTGGTCACTCTTTGCCA
>NW_013666981.1:241953-251014 GCF_000517525.1 Limulus polyphemus
TTATTTATATTTATTTATTTATTTAAAAAGTAAAAACACGTCACAGAATTTGATATCCCTATATATGTTAATTCTGCAGTAATTCAACAATAATTTCGTAAATGTAAATTCAAGTAAAAAATAAAACCCCTTTTATTGCGGATGTTCGAACATTAGGTTTTTTCTGGGGTAACTTTTATTTTCGTAGCTCTGATGGCCTTAAGACATTTTTATTGTAGTACACATACTGCTTGAACGGTTCAGTTAAAAGGTTAAAAGTTGGCATTATGTAGAGGGCGATGACAACATTTTATCGCCGAAGGGGTTGAGGCGGATTAGACAAAAACATTGAGGGCTACATTCTACATCTTGTGAGTATGCATAATGTAGTACTTTGGAAGTACACAGTAAGCATTATTTGTTGGATGCAGGGGTTACAGGGGAGACTGAGGCACATTTTTGAGAAGCTTAGCCCCAGCGCCCCCTTCCATCACCTCCTGGTATTATAAAAATCTCAGCAAAAATGATGTGATTTCTTTTTTATCTTTTAATCACTATCTTACCAGGCAATACTTCTGGGAATAAAGTGGACTATATCTACATTGGTGGCCATACTTGCTTGTTGGTGATAATAATACTTTCTTACCACTTGAACTTTTCCAAGTTGTCTACAAGCAATGCAATTCTAACTAAGTTAGGTCCAATTTATCATATCTTTGTGAAACAATAGGAAGCGGCATCCACTTGTATATCACACATGGTTGTCTAAAGTCTGCATTCATTTCACGTTCCTTTCATCAACGCCACCTAGTGGCTCAGCGGTAAGTTTGCGGCTTACGAAGCTAAAAATCGGGTTCCGATACCCGTGGTGAGAAGAGCGCCGATATCCCATTGTTTAGCTTTGCGCTTAGCTACAACTCTCCAACCAACTTTCACCTACATGCAGACGCAATGTTCACTATTTGTTTTACAATTACAATACTTATTTTTACGCTATTTGTTTTACAGTTACAATACTTATTTTAACGCCATTTGTTTTACAATTACAATACTTATTTTAACGCTATTTGTTTTACAATTACAATACTTATTTTTACGCTATTTGTTTTACAGTTACAATACTTATTTTAACGCTATTTGTTTTACAATTACAATACTTATTTTAACGCTATTGTTTTACAATTACAATACTTATTTTAACGCTATTTGTTTTACAGTTACAATACTTATTTTAACGCTATTGTTTTACAATTACAATACTTATTTAAACGCTATTGTTTTACAATTACAATACTTATTTTAACGCTATTTGTTTTACAATTACAATACTTATTTTAACGCTGTTTGTTTTACAATTACAATACTTATTTTAACGCTATTTGTTTTATAATTATAATACTTATTTTAACGCTATTTGTTTTACAATTACAATAATTATTTTAACGCTATTGTTTTACAATTACAATACTTGTTTTTACAATCGCAAGTTTGTACTTTTGTGGGGTTCAGATTTATGTGATGAGTTACATTACTAAGAACTAGTTGAAATTAATCCAGAATCACGCTCTGGAACAAGACAATGATTCTCATATTGCATTCGTTAGGGAATACAAGTCTGGAAATCTGAGATTGTGAACTTCGAGCTTTATAACGTATACAGTAGGAGTATTATAAAGACTAACTGTACTTCCGCAGGGTTCCCGAAAGTCTTCTGTTTCAAGAGTAAATATAACCAAAATTATGAGTAACAAATATTTTTATTTCTTGCTTTTGAAGTTCGTATGTCTTGCTGTATTGTAGCCTACAGAGTGCATAATTCTTCTCGTGATTCATGGCATGCGCACGTTTTACTGACGTCACGACATACAAAGTGCAATGTTAAGCGTCCCTTGTGTGACGTCATTTTAGTGTCTACTGACTGACTGACAGAAAACACACTACTGTAACTATACAGTGCTAACTGTTAAAACAAGTGACCCCTCCAGTCAGAGATTGAGTTAAGATAGCTTCCATTTGCAATTTGTCTATTTTTTTTTTCTCTACAGCTTTTGTAAACTATATTGCAAAAATGCTTGGATGAGCTTGGAAATTATTATGCAAACGCTAAAGTGACAGATTCTAGGAAGTATAAGGCACGTTTAATAGTAAACAGTTTACAAAGTGTACAGATACACATGTATCATAATCGGGATTGAAGAATCACGGCATTTTGTAGTAGTTTTTACAGCACATTTGAGGAAATAGAAGATGATCTTGTCCATTTTGAACTGATTGAATTTACGAATAACATAAGACATTTTAATAAACATACAGTGTAAATTATTTGTTCTGTTGCCAAACTTGCGATAACATGGTCCTAAACATGCTAAAAGATGGTCTGGCATGGCTAGGTGGTTAGGGTGCTTGACTTGCAATCTGCGGGTCGCATGCTCGAATCCTCGTCACACCAAACATGCTCGCCCTTTTAGCCGTGGGGGCGTTATAATGTGACGGTCAATTCTACTATTCATTGGTAAAATAGTAGCCCAAGAATTGGCGGTGGATGTTGATGACTAGCTGTCTTCCCTCTAGTCTTTCACTGTTAAATTAGGGACGGCTAGCGCAGATAGCACTCGTGTAGCTTTGCGCGAAATTAAAACCTATCCTTTATAAGTAAAAAATTATGAGTAATGGCCGGGTACGTGCCCATCGAGGCCCGTTGTCGTTCACGCCACTGCACTCTTCTCACGTCCCCACAGCTGAAAGTAATAACCCAAAGGCCACGTTTAAGCCAAATATAAATATATACTATCTTTCAAATATTTTTATTTTGAATTATTGTTTCAACTAAAGCAAATATTTTATCATCATAACACTTGTTAGCATTGCAAGTACATTCCGAGCATAGACAAAGATGCCTCTTCTAAGCTACGAAATTGATAGTGTTTATAGTAGTTACAAATGTAACTGTGATCGTAGTTTAATCATTCATTACTTCTTTTAGTTTACATGAACTTCAAAACGATCAAAAATAAAAGTGTACACAAACTCAGATTATGTTCAGATAGTGTAAATTCCTTACACTGTATATATTTGAGTTTACAATTTGAAAAGACAAGAAAGGATAACTTTACTGTTTTGATGGCGTCATTATTACAACGGTTAAGCCTTTACGTCGGAAAATAAATACGATTTTGACTTTCTGTAAACAATTTAATCTTCGCCATGTGGTATAAACATTCAGTTCGAAATGACAGAACTTGTAAACAATCAAAGTCTAGGCAACGTTTAGCAACGACAGAATTAAATTATTGTACTTTGTTTGTTTGTTTTGAATTTCGCGCAAAGCTACACGAGGACTATCTGAGCTATTCGTCCCTAATTTAGCAGTGAAAGACTAGAGGGAAGGCAGCTAGTCATCGCCACCTAACGCCAACTCTTGGTCTACTCTTTTACCAATGAATAGTGAGATTGACCATAACTTTATAACGCCCCCACGGCTGAAAGGGCGAGCATGTTTGGTGGGACGGGAATTCGAACCCATGACCCTCAGATTGCGAGTAGAGCTCCTTAACCACCTGGTCATGCCGGGCCTTATTGTATTTACTATTTTGGGGGGAGGAGCAGAAGGTTTGTTTGTTTGTTTGTTGAATTTCGATCAAAGCTAACGAGAGCTATCTGCGCTAGCCATCCCTAATTGTGAAGTGATAGACTAAAAAGAAAGCAGTCAGTCAACATCACTGATCGCCAACTCTTGAGCCACTCTTGTCAGATCGAATAGTGGGATTTGACCGTCACTCTTATAATGTACAAAAGTGCGGAGAACTTTGGGGGAGGGACGGTAACGGTACGTGAGTCACGGAACCTTAGGTCCACAGTCCAGAACGCTAATCACCTTTGGCCCCGGGAGAAAGTTTATTTTGATCTTGGCTCTCTCTCTCTCTGTCGATACTGTCGTCTGCATTTTGTCTGTGATTTCTAAATGTAGAGAAGCTATGTTTTTCAATTAGTAGTTTCCTATTCACAAAATTGGTAGCATGCATTATTTCCCCCCCCCCCTAGCTAAACTGTTGTCAGAAAGAACACCTTAGTTCTCAGTCACGAGTTTCGTTTGTCAAGAAACATTTCCAGGAAACTGGTGAAATATTTCCTAGCGCAGGCGTTATCAGAGGGTGCTCGTAATTATGACCTAGTGGTTAGCATGTTCAGGCTGTGAATCCAATGATTCATGGTTTGTGTCCCGCTGAAGGAAGAAAGTGCTCTGTATTTTGGGACTGTAAGAGTGTCTGTAAATCCCACTATTCAGTCAGCAATAGATGACGATGAGTGCTGTTGACTCCCTCTAGTCTTTCAGTTCAATATTTTGTAGCTTTGCGTAAAAACTGTGAACAAACGTATAGTTTTGTGATTATTAAAATCATCTGTACATAAGATATATATTTAACTTGATGAAGCTCAAACACTCAGAAAAGTAGAAATTCAATATTTACTAAATTCATCAACCAGATCTAATCACGTGCTGGTATTAGTAGTGCGTGTAGTGTTTTGTAGCATTTTGAACCGGAAGTTATTAGGACTGGAAATGATAAAAAGACGCTTCCGACATGCTAGTTTATCGTATTACGAGGAAATGCTCTCGTTATATGACTTTGACTTAAGATATACATATAACAAAAGAAAGAGGCACGAGCTCAAGATCGAAAGTTTCATTTCAGCCAATAAAGACGCGATGTTTTTTTCTGAGCGATTAACCCATTGCCCGGACGCTGTGCCAGGTATATTAATGAAGCGAGATGTCTACTATTGGTAAAGTGTAAAATTTATCTCGTGCCTCTTTTTCTTTTTCGTTTTGTTATGTTATTCACGTGATTAAATAGACTATCAAAATAACTTTTAAATATCTCTTTATATATATACATATATGTCTGTGTGTGTGTTTACATATAAGACTTGCTTTGCAATAATAAAAATAGTTTAAACATTTTGAATGCGATTAACAGTGTAAAAGCTTAATAAATATTAGAAATTTGACAACGAGTGCTTACGTCATATAATTGAAATACCTGGATTCGATACCCTCATGGAATAAACTGACTTATTTACGTTAACAAGAATGAAATGTTGTTGTCTTTCTAATAATTATCACAATCCTTTTCTTTTTCTCTCAAAGAATATAGAATGTAGTGCATACTGAAGCATAGAAGTTTGTTTGTTTCAGAATTTTACGTACTCTCATTCCTAGTATCGAACTTATAAACTAGAGAGAAAGCAGCTAGTCTATAGCACCCACACCCAACTCTTGGATTACTGTTTTCTTATACAGATCTCACGGCCCGGCATGGCCAGGTGGTTAGGGCGCTCGACTCGTAATCTGAGGGTCGCGGGTTCGAATCCCTCTCACACCAAACATGCTCGCCCTTTCAGCCGTGGGGGCGTTATAATGTGACGGTCAATCCCACTATTCGTTGGTAAAAGAGTAGCCCAAGAGTTGGCGGTGGATGGTGAATACTACCTGCCTTACCTCTAGTCTTACACTGCTAAATTAGGGACGTCTAGCGCAGATAACCCTGGTGTAGCTTTGCGCGAAATTCCAAAACAAACAAACATACAGATCTTACTGTTACAACGCAACCACGGGAGGCTGTAAGAGACGTCCATAGAATCTTGCGAGTTTTATATTAGATAATAACTTATAATCACAGCTATAATTCTACTAATTTTTTTAAACGTAGCATTACGATGAGTGATCTTTTTGGAGGTTTGCAATGAGGTTCTTTTTAGACTGAAA
This sequence comes from Limulus polyphemus, assembly GCF_000517525.1. Taxonomy (NCBI): domain Eukaryota; kingdom Metazoa; phylum Arthropoda; class Merostomata; order Xiphosura; family Limulidae; genus Limulus; species Limulus polyphemus. The sequence continues at coordinate 247,700 of NW_013666981.1, forward strand.
ATGGTCAACATAAGGTATTTCATCTTCTAGGAACATACTTAGTTGAACTACTAAGGAGTCATGTTTCGGTAGTTAAACTTTAGCAAATTCGGGTGTTGATAAAGTGTGTGTGTCCTTAGTAAAAGAGCTTTAGGAATGGTGTTTGTGTACGTGACTGTGTAGTATTCAGGTGTTGATAAAGTGTGTGTCCTTAGTAAAAGAGCTTTAGGAATGGTGTTTGTGTACGTGACTGTGTAGTATTCAGGTGTTGATAAAGTGTGTGTCCTTAGTAAAAGAGCTTTAGGAATGGTGTTTGTGTACGTGACTGTGTAGTATTCAGGTGTTGATAAAGTGTGTGTCCTTAGTAAAAGAGCTTTAGGAATGGTGTTTGTGTACGTGACTGTGTAGTATTCAGGTGTTGATAAAGTGTGTGTCCTTAGTAAAAGAGCTTTAGGAATGGTGTTTGTGTACGTGACTGTGTAGTATTCAGGTGTTCATAAAGTGTGTGTCCTTAGTAAAAGAGCTTTAGGAATGATGTTTGTGTACGTGACTGTGTAGTATTCAGGTGTTGAAAAAGTGTGTGTCCTTAGTAAAAGAGCTTTAGGAGTGGTGTTTGTGTACGTGACTGTGTAGTATTCAGGTGTTGAAAAAGCATGTGTCCTTAGTAAATGAGCTTTATGAATGGTGTATATTATTGTTTAGGAGATCCAGATATGGACAAAGCGTGAGTTTTAATACTGCGATTTTTTATGAGTTACTGATCACTTGCATCCTTTCAGCCTCGCTCAAGGAGCAAAAATTTCATAATGTACAATTCTGTAAGTTTAGTGTCTCAGATATTCACAATCATTATATGTCTCTAACCAGTTACTATGTTGGATGATGCGGCTTTTAGATTATGCATAATGGCTGTTAAAAAAGAGGCGTATTTTTGATTACCAATCCTTTGTGGATTGGAGAAGCCGACAGAGTTTTTAATAGGGTGCTCAAATTTCACAAGGACAAACAACGAAGACGCTGTAAGTGGTTCACAACGTTAAACTCTTCTTACGAACTAATGTGTAAATAAAAAGATATGTCAGTGATGTATGTATGTGCCACGTTATTACTCCAAGCCCTTCTGATTTAACCTGAATGGAATGTACTGTCGCTTCTTGTGCGTCGTCCAATCATATTTTATCTTACTATACATCTTTCTGGATTCAACGCTTGGCTACATACAACTTAAAACTCTACGTAACGATGAATTAGTTAAGCAATGTTATACCATATTTCTGACCGTTGGTGAAGAAGAAACAGTCAATATAGAAAACAAAACAAAGAACTTGGGAAATTTTAGCTTTCCGTTTCAGCTAAACTCCATTCATACCGGCTTACGGTGCATGTTTATTTTTATTTTATTTATCGAATATTCTTCAAATACTTCCAATATATATAATTCTATCCGTCAACGAATATTATTACTCAGAATGTTTACGGGATCTTTCAGAAGGTGGAGAAGTTCATGAATAAGTTAAAGATGGGGTGCGTAACTGTAAATAGAAAAATGAAAGAATTTTGGTGAATTACCTCTGACAGCTCATTATAGGACGTGAATCACCAATTTAGTTTGAAAACTGCAAAATAAAAAGCAAGCACAATATATATAATTAAACCTACAAAAAATAAATTGCCGGAAGGTGGTTCCTGGTGAAAATGCTTAAATATATATCATTTAAGAAGAATGTTTGTTTATAATTAAGCACAAAGCTACACAATGGGCTATCTGTGCTCTGCCCACCACGGGTATCGAAACCCGGATTCTAGCGTTGTAAGTCCGCAGACATACCGCTGTGCTACTGGGGGGGGGGGGCATTTAAGAAGAGGAAGTCTTCGTCAAAAGTTAGAGAACTCCTCAAAAATGGAAATATTACTAAAATAAAACGAAAATACAAGTATCATGTCACGCTCGTGCGTGTAAAAAAAATACTGCCACTAGATTCATGTTCGTATGAACGTTCGACATCTGCCCTCCGCCGGTTGAATATTTGAGGTGTACACAAACTGAAGAAAGGCTGAGTGCTCTAGCTTTAATACATAATCATTATGACACTACTATAAACATTGAAACTGTATGTAAGTTGTTTATGGAAAAGCACCCCAGAAGAATGGAACATGTTAACATGTTATTTCAGTAGTTCATATATGTACGTATATAACAGCCAATGATTGAATAGCTAATATAGTAATGTTATACAGAGTTGTTTAAATTAGTAATATAACTTAAGAATTAATAACTACTCTGCATTAGGTAGTACAGTACTTTACTATAATAAAACATTTATACTTATGATAATTTATGTCTAGCTCCCCATGCAATTAAAACAGAACAATTATTTCTTGACTTTTCTTTGGATGTTTGTGGATTTTATGTGAACAACCATACAATTGTTTAAACTATATTTCATGCAAAATTGCTTCCAGAACCCCGTAGCATTAGTATGCTTTCAATGCTGATTGTGCTTCGAATAGTGCGTTGGTATTGATCTCACAAAATTAGAAACCCCTTTCAAACATTCTGCGTACGGGCCTGTATGTGTAATTTAAATGTGGGAAAACTTGAAGTGCGAAGAATATTTTGTACCCTGATTAGTTCCTTGCTCGCCAGTTCCAGAATCCAGAGCTGTAGTTGGTCCTGTGGTTTAGAGGGAGCACGAAAGCTCTGGTGTTGTATTGAGTTGGTCCTGTGGTGCTTCCTCTAACAATACAACACCAGAGCTTCCTGTGGTACAGCTCTGGTGTTGTATTGTTAGAGGGAGGACGAGTTGGTCCTGTGGTACAGCTCTGGTGTTGTATTGTTAGAGGGAGCACAAGTTGGTCCTGTGGTACAGCTCTTTGTTGTATTGTTAGAGGGAGCAGAGTTGGTCCTGCTACCACAGGACCAACTCGCGCTCCCTCTAACAATACAACGGTGAGTTGGTCCTGTGGTACAGCTCTTCCTGTGGTACAGCTCTGGTGTTGTATTGTTAGAGGGAGGACGAGTTGGTCCTGTGGTACAGCTCTGGTGTTGTATTGTTAGAGGGAGCACAAGTTGGTCCTGTGGTACAGCTCTTTGTTGTATTGTTAGAGGGAGCAGAGTTGGTCCTGTACCACAGGACCAACTCGCGCTCCCTCTAACAATACAACAACCAGAGATTTACCACAGGACCAACTCGTGCTCCCTCTAACAATACAACACCAGAGCTTTACCACAGGACCAACTCGTGCTCCCTCTAACAATACAACACCAGAGCTTTACCACAGGACCAACTCGTGCTCCCTCTAACAATACAACACCAGAGCTTTACCACAGGACCA
>NW_013666981.1:251859-258853 GCF_000517525.1 Limulus polyphemus
GCAATACAACACCAGAGTTGTGTACCACAGGACCAACTCGTGCTCCCTCTAACAATACAGCACTAGAGCTGTACCACAGGACCAGCTCGTGCTCCCTCTAACAATACAGCACTAGAGCTGTACCACAGGACCAACTCGCGCTCCCTCTAACAATACAGCACTAGAGCTGTACCACAGGACCAACTCGCGCTCCCTCTAGCAATACAACATTTTGCAGTTGGGTTTCTTGGTTTTTAGCAAAGTTTTGTTTAGGTTTCGAATATTCACGAAAAGCCACACAGCGTTTATCGGCGCTAGCTTTCCCTAATATTGAACCGATAGACAAGAGGGATGGCAGATAACCAACAGCACCCGCCAACGTGGGGGCGTCATAATGTGGTGGTGAATCTTACTATTTGTTGATAAAAGATTAGCCCAAGAGTTGGCGGTGGGTGGTGATGACTAGCTGCCTTCCCTCTAGTCTTACACTGCTAAATTAGGAACGGCTGGCGCAGATAGCACTCGTGTAGCTTTCACGAAATTCAAAAATAAACAAACAAATCTTAGAACGAGCTCTCGGACCCGAACGCAATATTATATTATTTTTTGCACGAACCACTGACATTTGGATCCTCAGCCCGGTTCGCTAACAATAAGGCCACGCTCTGGCCCTTCTTAAAAGTGAACATAATATTGAAAACGCCAAGCAATCATAGACATACCAACACAACAGAAATTATTATTTTATTTTTTTTGCCAAATTTGAATTGAAGTCTCATTTCCAAAACCTTCAAACAATAATTGATAATCGTGATTAGAATATTTGGGCATTTTTCTAAACTTCTCTCCACTCAATCGACGTTTCTTTATTCCTTTGCTGCTAATATTTTTAGTTTGTTATGTTATAGGGATATTAATATCACCTACTTGCCACCAATAAGCCGCACAAGGGTTATCTGCTCTCGCCCTTCCTAAATTTGAACTGATAGACTAAAGAGAATGATGCAGTTAGTCAACAGTACTCACCATCAACACTCGGGATACTCTAATCGAATTGCGGGCTTTATAACACACTAACGGCCCAAAAGTGCTTAAAATATGAATATTAGGGTAAAGATATTAGCGTCTATTTTCTCATTTTCATAATTGTGAAATTTGGTGAGCAGAAACAAGTGATAAATGTTAAACAGGTTAAATAGAATTCATATTCGAGACATTTAGCTAGAAGGCGACACATATAACTCGTTTCGTAAACTTTCTATTAGGTTATTGATTAACCAATAAGGTTATGTTTTACTTTTATAGTAAAACATGAGGGATAACTTATTGGCTATTTGTGTATATAATTACTTATCTCAGCACTAGGAGTTCGAGGTGATGAACTTATAAGTGCGCCTGTTCGTATTTTTTCATTGTATAATCGCAGGGCCATGAAGATTTATATAAGTATGATACACAGAAGCTCCTTACACTATTAAAAGGGTCTCCAAAACACTTATTGTCAAATCACTTAATCGATATATATAAATCTGCTCTCTGGCCACGGCGAGGAATTGAACCCCGACTTCGTAAGTTCGTAAACTTACCCTCAATCCACTATGAGGATTACGGAATCGAATTAACTTTCTAACTATAAAACAAAGTTATTTATTTATTTATTATCTCAAGCGGAATCGAAAAGCACCTCTTACCTAATATTTTATTCAATTTTAATATCAAGTTGGGTATTTTGACTGATTTATTAATTTTTTTTTGCCTCAGCGAGCTCAGAAATTAAGATAGCCAGTTTACTTCAGTCACACTTAATATTATGAAATAATTTAGTTATAAAAAGCTCTCGCTATTATTTCTTGGTGAGTTTCGCAATATTTTCAGTCATAAATGGATTGCTTCACATGATGCATCACGTTTATATTAGTCATGTATATATTCACAGAATATTGCAATATTTCTCTTGCTCTTAGAAAATTAATGTGAAATAATTTGTTATCCCAATGGACTTACTAATGTATCTCTCGTGTTGTGAATTTGGTTAGTTTATCAACAACTGTATTTTTAATTTAGCATACATTGAAATAATTATTGGTATATTTCGTAATTGTGTGTTTGCGCAAGCTGTATCAGAAATCATATTCTACTCATTATAAACAATCGATAGTCTTAACATAAGAAGCAATACAAACGCAGAGGAGACAGTTTTTTTATTCGTGGAATATTAAAAAAATAGTATTTAAAAACACGAAGAGGTTGCAACTGCTTACAGTTTTCTGGGACTTTTTGTTCAAATTCTTAACTTTGCGCTGGAGACTGTCCTACCACGCTACACTAACCGCTGTTGACCAAAGCTACAATGTAGAGGTACATGCACCTAGCGGCAGAACCATCCAGTCCCTGCAGTTACGTATTGCGCAGGCGCTAGGATATGTGCAGTAGCCATGGTGAGCGAAAAGGAAGGGGGTTATGCTGTTCGTTGTATAGACGTATGGAAGTATATGCGTCTCTGCGGCTGTAGGACTCCTCCTAGGAGTCTGTGTAGCGTTGGCTTTTCTAAGTTTTTCACGCCCTGCTGTTCCCGGTCAGGTACGTAATCATGTGCAAATACTGAACTTTATTTTAATAGCTAGACAGTCACAGACAATGAGTACACAGGTTTCATTACTTAAGTTGTACAGTAGAATTATCAATACTTGAGAAAAGGAAATGACAGATCATGAGTATGATCTGATCTTTCTCGAAACGTGTTTAGGCATAACTAGGCCTAATGAAATGTAGTTCTTTGTTATTTCAAAATTCTAGTTTAGAATGGGCTAGATAGTATTATTATTACTATTAGTAGATAGTTCATCTATTTCATTAATAAAACTTAGAATTTAGATAATTTTCGATCTACTTTTCATTTCTTACGGGCTGTGCTATGATCTTTGATATACACTGTTAGTGTTAGCTTTGTTAATAGTAATACTAAGTTATATATTTACATGCAGCTATTTATTTTACAAAAAAACAACAACATGTTTTTATGAAACATTGAGACACAGAAAAAGTTTCGAATCTAAAAATTTTTCTCACCCAATTCAAACGTAAATAAACTATAGCTGAACCTAGAAAATGTAACATTTTATATACTCCATGTAAATTATTATGGGCGTGATTTTTGCACAGACGGTACTGTTACTCTTAGCCTTGAAATTACATTAACAATGCAGAACCCAAGCGCGAAATTAACCATTCGCAACATGGCTTAGGAAGGATTGTAAGTAGTTTAATGGTGTTGCTTCGCAAAGCATAAGGCTAGTGACATTGACACCGGAATTGGATGTGTATGGTTAATGACAATAGATACTTTAGAATCAAATTATTAAACTTAAAAACATTATCATATAATAGTCAAAAGTGGGGAAGTTAATAACAAAATAAAGTAAAAAATATATATTTTAAAGCTGAAATTAATTAATTTGTTTTTTCTTATACTCTTGATGCCCTCTGGTAGTGGGGAAAGTCCTCGTTGGTGCTGGATAGAGTAAGGCGTACACATTGTTCTTTACGGTCACTCAAGTTCATTTAATTTCTTACAAATATAAGTATTCTTCCAACTCCCTTGTTAATACTAATAAGTGACATTCCATTTTTTGCATGCACAAATTAGGTTTTAATATCTACTTTTCTGCACTAAGAATACTTTAAATATTAAACTTTGGATATGATGATGATCAGTTATCTTCCATATTGTAATATTTTAATAAGCATATTTTATCCACATATCATTTGCAAAGGAGTTCCAAAAAATGGCCTGCAAACAGTTAGGATTCGCAACCTTTAATGTTATTAATTCTTGTTAAGTAGTGTAAAATTTTAATTTATATATTAATGCACCAGCTACGTAGTGTGAAATTATAACTTCTGTATTTACCGGATATGCAAGGGCTTGGTACATTAGACTGATCCTATACTGGAGACGAAATATCGACTATAATTCTGAATTTATTATGTGTTTCTATACAAAATGTGGCAAGCTTTTAGTAAATTGTAGAAGTCTGTTGTACATGAAAAATCAGATGAGTCAAGAAGATGTTTGTACTGAAGAGACGTCTGTGAATTGGCATTGCTAGTTTGACTCGGACTCTTACAAGTTTCAGTGCAAGGTGATGTTCATCTGAAAAAAACAACAACAAACAACTTTTGTTCATCGTACAGTTTCCGTATTGGATTTCCAAACGTTCATACCTATATTTTTTTCAGCATCTCTGTATATTGTATCTGGTATTTACTTTCCTCTACCACAAATAGTTTAACTCTGACATTAAATATAAAATATTGAATGGCACTCTGTAAAAGGTGATGGTTTGTACACTTTGAACTCCACCCATGCACAAGGGTTAATGCATCAGCTATATAGTGTGAAATTCTGAATACTGCTTTTGTGTACTAATTACATAGTGTGAAGCTCTAGCTTCTGCATATGTCTACCAGCTACGTAGTGTGAAGCTCTAGCTTCTGCATATGTCTACCAGCTACGTAGTGTGAAGTTCTAGCTTCTGCATATGTCTACCAGCAACGTAGTGTGAAGTTCTAGCTTCTGCATATGTCTACCAGCTACGTAGTGTGAAGTTCTAGCTTCTGCATATGTCTACCAGCTACGTAGTGTGAAGTTCTAGCTTCTGCATATATCTACCAGCTACGTAGTGTGAAACTCTAGCTTATGCATATGTCTACCAGCTACGTAGTGTGAAGCTCTAGCTTCTGCATATGTCTACCAGCGACGTAGTGTGAAGTTCTAGCTTCTGCCATTGGGTAAAGAATATCTTGATAGTGTCTTATTGTAAAAAAAATAGACTTGTATTCTCCAGGTTCAGTGTACCTTTATCAGGCTATATATACTTAGAAAGAACAGTTTCTTTCTGACCTTTGTATTTTACCGGTATGAGTTATCATGCGTTTAAACAAAGATCTTAGCCAGGTTCTTCCTGTGAAGGTTTCAGAATTTGTGTGTGTGTGTTATAACAATGACTAGGATTAAAACATATGTTGAAAGTTTAACCCATATTTGTAACGTGTGTTAAAGCTGTGCTAAATTTTTGGAAATGCTTTTTTTTTACCATGTGTTGGTAATGTCAATTTTGTTTTAGAAAGTGATCCACGTAACTTAAAAAAATCAAGTTAACATTGGTTAGAATAGGGATGATGTGTCTATGCTAAGTTTCTGACGTAATAATACCAAGTTTTTAACAAGGTCCACGTGCACCGTTACTTCTACAGTTGGAATAATGCCAGTTGCCATCTATCAAACATCATCTTTTATAACTTTGAAATTAAATTAAACAGGATAATATTCAGTGAGAAAAATGATTGAGAGCTCTAAGTTAAAATAACCTTGACATAGGGAAAATAAACTAATTCCTGTATCAATTGAATAAATATCTAAATTAGTACGTAATATTAATAATAATATTGTAGGTAATTTTTACAAAATCCATCATCGTCAATTGTTCTTGAAAAACTGCCCTAACTGGCACAAGTTACTAAAATAAAAGTACAAAATCTCAGCTTTTATTCATGTTTGAAAATATGTTATTTTTGTGACAGTTTACTTGCAGGAGAAAATTAGTTTCAATTATAGCCTAAAACTAAGTTAGTGAAATAAGTCCACACTTCTGCTGTTTTTTTGGTTTTTTTTATAGTCCATTAGTCATGATAAAGACTTGATTATAAGAAATTAAACAAGACAAGGAGTTAAATGTTTCGAGAATAAATCTTTAACATTAGTGTTCATTCACTGAACTACATAAGCTGTATTTATTTTTGCTGTTTCTTAATTAATATTAATAAGCACATTTATTTTAAGAACTTAATTTCCGATTGTTAAGATTGGATTTCGTTAAAGTCAGTTGGTGAACGAAGTATATTTTATCATATCATTTGCAAGTTATATAGGGTGGTCCAAAAGTTGGATGATTTACTGTGGATGCGTGATTTGTAGCATGAAAACTAGGTGTTTGAGAATAGTGGTTTTCAAACTTTTCAGACAGCGCACTCTTCCTATTGTCTGTGGTACTTAAAGCCCCTATCCACACACATGCACGTAATACATTTCCGTCCCGTATAAGACACCAGTGAGACGCACAGCGTCGTCTAGAAGGTTTAACATGTTAGGAGGCCCAAAGTAAGATTTACTACACGCAGGTAAAGAAGTTCCATCTAGGCTATCCCATCTACTAAATGAAACTCAAAACTAACCCTTATTATTCAGATATTTATCCAGCCCTCCCTTACACGTACGTTCGAAAGCAACTCATTCCAAAGGTCAGCTACTCTTTTTAGATAAATTGTGTTTGTTTACCACTAGGCACTCGTACTTGAATATGGAGCAAGTTAAAACGAATTAGTAAACATCTCTGGAGCGATTAACTATTGAACCACTCAGTACTTTAGAATATTATACAGGCATTGATTCGAAGCTTTTTACGGTACTTATAAACGACAAACTGATGAGTTTGTCATTGCTTTTTTTAATTTTCGTGTCACTTTAAATTTTAAAGTAAACAGTACGTATATGCATGAATTAAGGCAGATTGAGTATTGTTTCTTCATTGTGTACAAGATAACTTCGAATTATGTACGAGCTTTTAAGTTTGAACTTCCAATGGCACGTGACACAATTTTCGTCTTCTGTTTTTGGTCTACGATTTTGTTACTTTTGGAACTGTGACAGGTCAACTCGTTCTAGAACTCAACATCTGTCATTGGGTCGGTATTTATAACCGACAGAAGCTATTTACATCATTTTGAAAAGTACCGCAACATCAACGTTTAAACACTGCGATCGTTTTCTGTTCCCGCGGTAACGTCAGAAATACGTCATTACTGTAAGCACGTCATACTATTGTCACTAAGCCAGATGTTTGTTTTCGGTTGTTTTGGCGTAACTTTAGCATTGTTGCATATGCCTAAGTTGCACGTACATATATATATACACACACACACACACACACACACACACACACACACACACTGGTAT
>NW_013666981.1:259853-260389 GCF_000517525.1 Limulus polyphemus
TTTAATGATGAGTAATCTTCCTGAACTTAGTAACTGGGTGGCAAGGCTAGTGCCTAGTTGGTGTTTAATGATGAGTAATCTTCCTGAACTTAGTAACTGGGTGGCAAGGCTAGTGCCTAGTTGGTGTTTAATGATGACTAATCTTCCTGAACGTAGTAACTGGGTAGCTAGGCTAGTGCCTAGTTGGTGTTTAATTATGACTAATCTTCCTGAACGTAGTAACTGGGTAGTTAGGCTAGTGCCTACCTGGTGTTTAATAATGACTAATCTTCCTGAACGTAGTAACTGGGTAGCTAGGCTAGTGCCTAGTCGGTGTTTAATGATCAGTAATCTTCCTGAACTTAGTAACTGGGTGGCTAGGCTAGCGCCTAGTTGGTGTTTAATTATGACTGATCTTCCTGAACTTAGTAACTGGGTGGCTAGGCTAGTGCCTAGTTGGTGTTTAATGATGAGTAATCTTCCTGAACTTAGTAATTGTGTAGCTAGGCTAGTGCCTAGTTGGTGTTTAATGATCAGTAATCTTCCTGAACTTAGTA
>NW_013666981.1:261356-269283 GCF_000517525.1 Limulus polyphemus
ATAATAATAAGTTACGATTAGTGCAATTGTAGGATATCGTTATCTCCTGACGAAGTTGTAATGCGAAATATTAATGTAATAAAGCTACATTTTGGAGATATAGGTCGTGATTTTATTTCGCGAAAGCACGTGACTTACCTGAGCGGTCTGTCTTCCCGAACTGTATCTAAACTCCAGTGTTAGCGCGTCTGTATTAAAACAATATTTTAAAACCGACTAAATTCTGTACGATGTGGTAAATGCTTGCTAGTTGTGTAATCTGTTTTCTCGTTTCTTATTCCAATACTAGAAAAATGCAGGGCAGTATTAAGTCGACAGATAGTTTAATATTAACTTCCAATCAGAGCAAGTTATGTATTTAATAGCGAAACAAGAAATCAACCTGGCAATCAGTATAGCTAATAAAATACACACCTTTGTCTTTGTAAGATATGCAGTGTTAATGTAGTGTACCATTTTTGCTAACCCTTGAGTTTCCAACAGATATGTCGCTGTAGTTATTGTAAAATAATCACCAATAGCACGAATTTTAATCTTGGCATTGAAATATGATTTATGAAAAATATGATTCAAGGAATAAATTTTAGTAGCGTGATATTGAACAGTGTTTGCATTCTTGATTGGTTGTTATGGATAACGTCACACGGTAACGTAGGGCTGGGTGTTGTTAATAACGGCATATATATATATATATATATATATATTAATGAACAAAAAATCTGGGCCTGTGTAGTTGGTGGGTAACAATATACGTGTATTTAATGCACGGGAACTTCGAACTGGGTGGTTTGTGGGTAACCGTGCGCTTATATTAACGCATTTTTCAGTGAAAAGCGTTTAAAATATTTGGACAAGATTCACGCCATGTTATTTAATTCCTGTGGTGTATACTGGAGTATAAAAGACAAAAAATACGTTGATATCTTTACAAACAGCAACATGAGAGAAGCACAGTTTCATATTGTTTTTTTAAACTAATCATGACCAAGTACCTCGTGGCATGAATCCACTATTCTTTGTAAACATCCTTACCAAAGCCCACTAAATACATCCTAATTATTCCAGTCCCATTGACCGTTCACCTGCGGTTGACATCCATCATATGATGCAAGCATTTTGAATGGCCCGCTGCAAACATTCGCGACTTTTTGAGCATGGTGTGGTAGGCAGATTTACACAAGCCGCAAACGAAGGGTTAATGTTATAGGAATATTGTTTACTATACATAAATTATTATTTTTAACAATTAGTTTTACTACTTGTAATGTCACAATAGAGTCGATTAGAATTAATTATATAAACCAATTTAAGGTTTACACTTGTCGGTTGTGGATTTATGGAACGCTCCTGATGAAGCTGTAGCAAAACGATGAGTGTCCAATTCTATGTTGTAAGAGTATGACTCAAGATTGGCGGCCGCCTGTGTCGTACAAGTTTTAGATCATTGCCGCAAAGAAAGTTTGTATATTTTGTTGATATTTGATTTCAACCGAGTCGTGCAGCATCCCATGTAAGCCTTTCGATACTAAACACATGGAACCAAGTTAGTAAACGTAGACTCTTGACCCGATCAGTATTCACTTCGGATCAAAGCATAGACTATTAATATATCCAGTAACGAGCAAATATAATTAAATGTACTTTTCAATGATTAGAATGCATTTCGTCAGTTGGATACCCTCACTGTTAACTATATGTTTGGCCACCTTAGGAGACTTAGTTTAGTCTTAAATTCATATACCAAGGATAATGATAATCCAAACATATAGAATTAATTAATATTGGAGAATAATTATTCTACATTCGATTAATTATATTTTTATCATCATTATCCTTGGTATATGAATTTAAGACTAAACTAAGTCTCCTAAGGTGGCCAAACATGTAGAATTAATTAATATTGGAGAATAATTATTCTACATTCGATTAATTATATTTTTTGAATTTGTCAATTCGCGAACGCCTTCCACAATTTTGGGGCTAACGGGTCCAAACTTGGTAAGGACTAGGGGTGGCCCTGTTAGCTTTATTTATTTGGGGATACTAAGGGGGTGCTGAAACGCGATCGAAATATTATCCAGGTATGATTAGAGGGGGGGGGGGCTAAGAATAGGTTATTTTATGTTCTTGTTAACTCGAGAATGCTATTTTGAAACTGTATGCCGATACCCACTCACAAATTACCTAAACGAAAATTACGTTTGATGCTGAACGTAACATGGGTACCTTTCCTTCGGACGAGCCCCCCAGTGGCACAGCGGTATGTCTGCGGACTTACAACGCTAGAATCCGGGTTTCGATACCCGTGGTGGGCAGAGCACAGATAGCCCATCGTGTAGCTTTGTGCTTAACTTCAAACAAACAAACCTTCTGACGAGGACGAACGGATCGTATGCCACATTTTAAAATGCAAAAATGGGGGTGACTCACACTCGTATCGATTGTATTACTTTTAGAGACCGGCACTGTTTGGTACATTTGCCAGTATTACAGAAACCGGTAATTGGTTGATTGGCGATTAACGATATATCGTTTGTAGTGATTGAAGTTGTCATGAATTTCATCTTCCATAACTCGTTTTGTCAGATATATTCACGAAATTTTTTCTAGATTTTCGTGCAGGTATTCTGCGTTTGATATAACATTCTTCTGAACCAAACGCAGTGCTTGAGATAGCTAGCATATCCGTGTAGTGCTTGAGATAGCTAGCATATTTTATATTACATTTATCAGTTACGAATGTACTATCACCGATATGCTACAATATTAATTGTCGTGTCTACTGGTTATACAGTGTGAAAATTCCTCTTAAATCGTACTTAATAAGAAAACAAACCACAACTAGTTAGTGTAACGATACATCGAACTATCGACAAATTGTGATTACGAACATACCAACAGCAATGCATCGATGGTAAATTGTATAATTGATAACAATTGATGTTTCTATAGTTTACAAACTTTATTATTTTTGTTTTATTGAAGCCGTTTCTCGGTAACTTCCCTTTGTTTTAAACTGAATTTATGGGCTCTATTCATCTGTAAGCCTAAAAGCACACGTATCACTTCCGCCATTAGTAGTGTTGCTCGCCAAATGGACCGAGCCAGTATTGGAGAATTAAAGATGGCTATAATTCCTAATTTACTACGTGTATCTTCACGAACATTGGCAGTCTTTTAGTAAACTTGCAAATAATGTTGTATACAAAAAAAAATACAGTTTTTTTTTTAAAGAAAGAATTTATGTGAAATGTTAATTTCATGATGGGAACACCTCATTTTCACTTTAAAGTTTTCATATTTTATGTATGTAATCTGTAGAACTTCCTTAATGAACAACAAAAGTTTTGTTCGGTAACAGTATATATTTTATCTGTAGCATTTCTTTACACAATTGAGCTTTCTATTTTTTGATGAAGATCTGGCAGATGGAGGTTATTACTGGTCTTTCAGATTTTTATGAAACTTGCCAACATTTCAAATGATGCTGGAAAAACACTGGGACAGGAGTTATGCCATTGCTCAACAAAACTGATTTGGTACAAAATGGATCGTCTCGGTTCAAAGGCACATATAAAAACCCCAAAATTGAACTTTTATGTAAAAGGAGAATATTAGACTGCATGGTGGTCAATCTCTTAACATGTCAAAATTGTGTCAAATAGCTTAATGTTTTAGTGTAACAAGCGTTGATTGTGAAAGCCTTTCCCCCTATAGAACAGGCACAAGACAAAATTCAGATGCACTATAAAGGCCGAAAAGATAAACTCTTTAGTTAGAATTGTAATGTTAAGCCCAAATATTTCACTGTGTATCTATAATGTGAGACAGTGCTAAGATCAAAAGAAGGACGAGACTTTCGCAACCGTACAAACGGAGAAGTAAGAAAAATAAGTGTTAATTGTGTGTATGTGTTTTTGTAGCACATTTTGGAGACCAAATACACAGTAAGGTAATACTGACACATTTAAACTCTTATAAATGATTCAATCACCACATACACCAGCATGCTGACTCTTGTCCATGATACTGAATTACTCGCCACCTTTTGGCAAATACTGATAAATATTTCTAGCACTGCGAACGCTGAAACTTGGAGAGGTCGTAATCATGTGCTTTTTACTCTGGTAAAATTGCATACGTCAACGGCTAAAAATTCGTATTACTTTGAACCGATTGGGGGGAGGGGGCGATTGCCTATCAAGGGTGGTTCAGGAAACTGTAAAATCTACGTGAATTAGGGATTTTCTTCCTCTTTTAAACGTTGTGTGGAATAGTAGGTGACGTTTCCGGCGTTGAACTTAGTAACTGGGTAACTTAGTAACTAGTTGGTTTTTAATGATGAGTAATCTTCCTGAACTTAGTAACTGGGTAGCTAGGCTAGTGCCTAGTTGGTGTTTAATGATGACTAATCTTCCTGAACTTAGTAACTGGGTGGCTAGGCTAGCGCTTAGTTGGTGTTTAATTATGACTGATCTTCCTGAACTTAGTAACTGGGTGGCTAGGCTAGTGCCTAGTTGGTGTTTAATGATGAGTAATCTTCCTGAACTTAGTAACTGGGTAGCTAGGCTAGTGCCTAGTTGGTGTTTAATGATGACTAATATTTAGTTGAGTAAGTTTATATGCAAGCTGTCTGTTATTTTTGGTTTCTTATCAAAAGCATATTATTGAAGCGAAGCTACCCGTTTAGATGAGAACTAAACAATCTCTCAGTAACCCAGTAAACAGTATAGTTATTTTGCTACATATCGTTTAGTAGTAAGGAACTATTAAGGCTTTAGCTGATATATAGGCCTTTAATTTATTATAAGCTACAGATTGTCTTTATCAGTATAAGTAGTATATATTTAAATGTTAATGAAAGCCACGTGTTTAATATGTGCTGCAAGTTATGTTTTAACTGAATTAAAAATGCATACATATGATTCATTTCTTTAATTTTTCTGTTCTCCCAATTTTACTTAATCACTTAACGTGAATATTGTTTTCTTTTTAGTTCCTGTTATTCAGAAAATTAGTACAGTTTTACTGGCGAAGCTTTTTTCAAGTTGTTGACTATTGTAATTTTAAAAACTCCATTTAATTAAGTAATTATATTCTATTTTACTCGCATTGTAGAATTTCCTCATTCATCTAAGTTCTTGAAATAAGAGATGAGATTGTACTTGGAGTTTGAAAAAGAATGGCACGACGGCTGTTTTGGACCTTTTCGCATTTTCAGGATTTTTTCTTTTCTCAAAAAGTATAATTCACCAAATATCCATAACCATGGACGGAAAGAAGAGAAATTTATTTTTCTGGGCATTCCTTGTTATTTTAAATTGTTGTTTAAAATTTCAAACCTAAAATCCTACCATGAACGAATGGAAAGATATTAAACGTAGGAAGGCGCCAAATGAAGTTTTGGTTGGAGTTGGTAGTTATTTTCATTTAAAAAAAATGTTGTTGAGCTTCGGTTATGCGCCATTAACTATGAAATAATTAAAATATTGTAGAAAAATTTGTTCTTATCTTTCTTGCAGGTTAGTCCGGGCAGCATGAGATTCAGGCCGAGATGTGATCAACGAGCTAACTGCGGTGTGCTTTTTTTCGTCTTCCTGGTGCCAAGTACAGTTGTCAACTTCTTATGGTACGCTAGCAGTAATGTTAGTCCTAACGCTAGAAAGCCTCTTCCTAGCGCCATCTTGTGGCAGACATCGGTAGATGCCTATAACATGAGTCTACTTAATGAAGTCACAGACTTCACAACGCTTGTAGATAAGACAGACTTTCGCTTTCTAATAAACAACCGGCGTTGTGATGATGCTCAGGACATTTTCTTAGTCATATTTATTCACAGTGCGCCAGACCATTTTCAAAAACGAAGAGCAATACGAAAAACATGGGGTCAAGAACGCCATCTCGTAGACGATCCTTTGCGCATAGTATTTATGGTTGGTGAAGTTCAAGGTAGAGATGACGTTCAAAAGGCCTTGGAAAGAGAGAACTACATCCATCGGGACATGGTGCAGGGTAATTTTCTTGACACTTACAAGAATCTCACTTACAAACATGTTATGGGACTCAAGTGGGTGACATATTTCTGCCGCCAGGCTAAATATATTTTTAAAACTGACGACGACATATTTGTTGACATTTTTCAATTAGTGACATACTTGAAGGGTTCATCGGGTTTGGCGCCCCCTCGCGGTCTTATCATGTGTTTTCTTATCAGAAATCCTTACGTAAAGCGTAGTCAACGTAGCAAATGGAGAGTGAGTTTCAAAGAATACCCTGGGAAATATTATCCCCCGTACTGTGCAGGTTGGGGTATTATAATGTCTCCCGATGTTGTTTTCAACCTTTACCTCCAATCTACCCAAGTCCCATACTTTTGGGTAGATGATGTTCACGTCTCTGGAACCTTGGCCCAACGAGCTGGTGTAAACCACGTGGACTTTACAAACAAACTGTCAGTAACGGAAGAAGAAATTTTCGAGTGGCTTCAAAGCCCTAAACTAAGTCGACCATATTTGTTTGGTCATCCGGACGCTGAAGTTGACACCATCTATGCCTTGTGGAACAAAACCTATTGGTACTACAAAAGGACAGGCTCTCGAAGATGAGGAAACCTGACATTTGTGTGCTCATTGTGATGTTATTTAAACAAAAAACCTGCTTGTGCTACAAAAGGACGGGTTCTCGAAGATTAGGAAATCTGACGTTTGTGTATTCATTTTGATGTTTAAACTAAGGGTGTGTTTTTTACCAGCGGGGTTACCGACACGAAGTTTTCCCAATACCAAATATTTCCCTTATTGTTTCTACTGGTATTGCTATCGGAATACCCGAGTAAAGGTCACGTACATTACAAAACCCAAACATCTCGTCATTTTCTGCTTTCATCATTTCACTTGTATCGTTGCTTGCAACTATTATTAAAGGTGGACGTTTAAAAGTTTCACACACGTACTATTCTGAACCTTTGCCCAAAATAGCACCTTTGATCTTCCATTTTAACGTTTAAATATCTGACCACAATTAAACTTACTTAGCTTTGTTACACTTGAAACTGTTCTATTTATTTTGAGGGTCTGTGGTGTACAAGGTGAAGTAGGGATACTAGACCATAGGGCGTATTTGAAATATTCGATATGTGTGTGGAAGTACGTACCTCGTGAAGTTTGTGTAGAGTAAAAAGTCAACTAAGAATATTTTGTTATTCCTAAATCTGTTTGGAGAGTCCAAGGAAAACAGTATCTCAAAATCAAATTTCCAGCTTGTATTCTGTCTTGGCGTGTATATATATACATGTGTGTGTAAGGATACATCCTTTGGCGCTACTTTTTCGTGATATTTACAGCTCTTCCCATTTGTTATCGCAGAATTACTGGTCTTAGAAATTAAAGAATATGTGAATAACTTTTAATTCTATATAGCTATGAATTAAGCGTTGATACTGTAATAGAATTTTTAGTTCCTGCTTTAAGCATCACGTTATTAATCAAGTTCCATACTACTAGTTGTCGCTTATAGTGTATGTTCCAGTTTAAATTGAACAATAAGGAATCATTATTGGTATTAGCTCTAATCCCAACGTACAACTTTCTCTTAGTTGTGTAGAATAAATTATGATTCTGAAGTCGAGAGACAATAAAATAAAACAAGAAAAATTTAAACTACTGAATAAAATAGACATCGAAGTGACTCATTGAAGATTATTAAACTGTAAATTTAAAAATAAAAGTTTAGTGGCGGTTTAAATTTTGAGTAAAAAGAAAATACATCAGATAATATTTAAATCTCGAAAGCTACTTCTTAGCTTACCACTGTGAACTACAGAACAGAAAGCTGTTATATATATATATATATATATATATATATATATATACATACACACACACACACACACACACACACACACACACACACACACACACACACGACG